>NW_007247741.1:838438-839116 GCF_000164805.1 Carlito syrichta | reverse complement strand
TAGACACCTAATAATTCACCTAAACAAAGTAGACATAAAAGAAAAAATCCTAAAGGCAGCAAGAGAAAAAGACCAGATCACCTACCATGGAAGACCAATTAGAATAGCAGTAGATTTATCTCAGAAACCCCGCAGGCTAGGAGAGCTTGGAGCCCTATCTTCAAAGTCCTAAAAGATAAACAATTTCAACCAAGAATAACCTACCCGGCCAGGCTAAGCTTATCAGCAAGGGAGAATTAAAATCTTTCCCAGATATCCAATCCCTAAGAACTTATGCAGCCACCAAACCACCTCTACATGAAATACTTAAGAAAGTACTAAACACAGAAGAAAAGGAAAAAAAAAAACAATGTTCTTCACAAGAGTACAGAAAAAAGAATAAAATACACATGAACCAACCCCCAAAACAAAAGAAAGACAAAAAAACCAATGGAAGAGTAACAACTGTATAAGAACTCTATGATAGGGATGAACTCTCACATTTTAATAATTAGTCTGAATGTAAATGGGCTAAACTCACCACTGAAAAGACATAGAATGGCAAAATGGATAAAATATCACCAGGCAACAATATACTGCCTCAAGACACCCATCTCACTAGAAAGAACAGGCACAGACTCAAAGTAAGAGGATGGGAAACAAATTTTCAGGCGAATGGAACACAAAAGAAAGGAGTGA
>NW_007247741.1:819201-838123 GCF_000164805.1 Carlito syrichta | reverse complement strand
TCCCCCCAAAACCCACAAAGACACAGACATTAAAGAGCAGGATGCTAAATAACTCCTGGGTCAATATGAAATCAAAACAGAGTTCAAAAGATACCTGGAAACAAATGAAAATGAAGAGACATCTTACCAAAATCTCTGGGATGCCATGAAAGCTGTAGTAAGAGGGGAATTTATATCCCTACAAACGCACATGAAGAAAATGGAAGGATCACAAACTAACAGCCTAACAAGCCACCTATGGAAGCTGGAAAAGCAAGACCACAAAATCCCTAATTTCAGCAGAAGAATCCAGATCACCAAAATAAAAGCCCAAATCCAGAACATAGAAGACAAAAAGATAATACAAAAAATCAATGAAACAAAAAGCTGGTTCTTCGAAAGGATAAACAAGATTGATGGTCCCCTAGCTAGACTGACCAAGAAAAAAAGAGAAAAAACCTGAATAAGCACAATCAGAAACACAAAAGATGAAGTCACATCTGACCCTGAAGAAATAAAAAAGTTCATTAGAGACTACTACGTACACTTGTATGGAAACAAACTTGAAAACCCTAAGGAAATGGAGGACTTTCTGACATCACACAACCTACCTAGGTTGAAACAAGAAGAAATTGAGACCCTAAATAGACCAGTAACGACCAAGGAAATCGACTACATAATAAGAAAACTACCTACAAAATAAAGCCCTGGTCCAGATGGCTTTCCAATAGAATTCTATAAGACATTTAAGGAGGAGCTGATACCAATCCTACTGAAGGTATTCCAGGTGATTGAAAAAGATGGAACTCCCCCCAATCATTTTTTTTTTTTGAGTTGGAGTCTCACTCTGTTGCCCAGACTGGAGTGCAGTGGCCACTCCCGGCAACCACAGCCTCGACCTTCTGGGCTCCGGTGATCCATTCGCCTCAGTCTTCTGAGTAACCAGAATTACAGGCATTCGCTACCATGCCTTGCTGATTTTTTGATTTATTGTAGAGATGAGGTCTCGCTGCCCAGGCAGGTCTTGAACCCACAGGCTCAGGCAATCCACCCACCTCTGCCTCCCACCCAAATCATTTTATGAAGCCAACATCACCTTGATACCCAAGCAAGGTAAAGATCCAATAAAGAAAGAGAACCACAGGCCAATATCTTTGATGAACATAGCTGCTAAAATTCTCAACAAGATCCTAGCAAAACGGATTCAACAATACATCTCAAAAATCATCCATCATGACCAAGTAGACTCCATTCCTGGGTGCAAGGCTGGTTCAACATTCATAAAACCATAAATGTAATTAAATACATCAATAGATGTCAAAACAAAAACCACATGATTATATCATTAGATGCAGAAAAAGCTTTTGATAAAATCCAGCACCCCTTCTTGATAAAAACCCTCGAACATCTAGGCATACAGGGAACATACCTCAAAATAGTAAAAGCCGTCTATGAGGAACCCACAGCCAGCATACTCCTAAATGGACAAAAAGTGGAAGCAATTCCCCTGAAAACTGGAACAAGACAAGGATGCCTACTCTCACCCCTCCTGTTCAACATAGTATTGGAAGTCCTGACTCGAGCAATCAGAGAAGAGAAGGCAATCAGGGGTATCCAAGTAGGAAAAGAGGAAGTCAAGTTATCTCTCTTTGCAGACGATATGATTGTGTAGCTTGAAAACCCAAAAGAATCTGTCAAAAACCTCCTTACACTGATAAAGGCCTTTGGCAAAGTTTCAGGATACAAAATAAATGTGCAAAAGACAATTGCATTTCTTTACACCATAATAAACCAACAGAAACCCAAATAAAAAGCACAACTCCATTCACAATAGCCACAAAAAAATGAAATACTTTGACATCTTCCTAACCAAAGACATGAAAGACCTTTAAAATGAAAACCACAAAACACTGCTCAAAGAAATCAAAGATGACACAAACAAGTGGAAAAATATCCCATGCTCATGGATTGGAAGAATCAACATTGTGAAGATGTCCATCTTATCTAAGGCAATCTACAAATTCAATGCAATACCCATTAAATTACCAGCAACATTCTTCTCAGATCTAGAAAAAACAACACAGGAATTCATATGGAAACACAAACGTCCAAGAATAACCAGAACAATCCTCAGGGAAAAAAACAAAGCAGGTGGTATCACATTACCAGAGTTCAAACTTTACTATAAAGCTACAATCATCAAAACAGCTGGTATTGGTATAGGAACAGGCATATAGATCAATGGAATAGAATTGAGATTCCAGAAGTAAAACTTCAATTTCTCAGCCAACTCATTTTCGACAAAGCCTTCACCACTTACCACTGGGGAGAGGACAACCTATTCAGTAAATGGTGCTGGGAAAACTGGCTGACCACATGCAGAAGATTGAAACAGGACCCCTATCTATCCCCATACACAAAAATGAACTCCAAATGGATCAGAGACCTAAATGTAAAACCTCAAACCATAAGAACCTTCGAAAATGAGGGACATACCCTCATGGAAATCGGAACTGGCATCCAATTCCTGAACAAAACCCGAAACCCACAGGTCATAAGAGAGAAGATAGACAAATGGGACCTCATTAAACTGACAAGTTTCTGCAAAGCCAAAGAAACTATTAAGAGAGCTGGGAGACAGCCCACAGACTGGGAAAAAGTATTTGCCAACACCAGGTCTGACAAAAGCTTAACATCTTGGACCTACAAGGAACTCAAACGTGCTGAAAAGAAAAAAAAGTAACAATCCCATTATAAAATGGGCAAAAGATATGAATAGACACTTCACAAAGGAAGACATCCGAGCAGCCAACAGACACATGAAGAAATTTTCAACCTCACTAATCATCAGGGAGATGCAAATCAAAAACCATACTGAGATACCACCTAACTCCAGTCAGAATGGCAATTATCAATAACTCAAAAAATAGCAGTTGCTGGAGACGGTGTGGTGAAAAGGGAATACTTCTACACTGTTGGTGGGAGTGTAAACTAGTGCAACCTCTGTAGAAAACAGTGTGGTGATTCCTAAAAGCTCTAAATATCAACCTCCCATATGAACCCGCAATCCCCCTACTGGGAATATATCCTGAAGATCTCAAATCACTCTATTAAAAAGATACCTGCACACATATGTTTATCACAGCATTGTTCACAATAGCAAGACCCTGGAAGCAACCATGCTGCCCATCAAAAGAGGACTAGATCAAAAAAATGTGATACATATACACGATGGAATACTATGCTGCCATAAAAAAGAACAAAATCATGAATTTCGCAGCAACCTGGATGGAACTAGAGTCTATAATACTGAGTGACCTCTCACAGAAACAAAGATCCGAGTATCACATGTTCTCACTCATGTAGTGGACCTTGAACATCCAATGTAATAATATAAGAAAATGACTGATAGTACTGGAAAACTCTTGGGGGGGGAGGGAGATGGGATTAATGGTAGTAAATATCTGTCTGGGGTTCGGGGAAACACATCTTATCAACAAGGGTGCCTGAACAAAACATATTTCTATACCTAACCCTTAACTGTACCCCACAATATCATAATAAAAAATATTGATTACAAAAAATTTCAAAAAAATAAAAAATAAGAAAATAATTAAAATACTCTGGAATAAAAAAAAAAAATCAAACCATTATGGCCAATTGTGTCAAAATACATTGGTTGCCCTCCCATCCAGACATTCCCTGTTTCTCCTTGCTGGTAGAGTTAAGGCCCTTACTTCCTTCAGATCTTTGTTCAACTGTCATTTTCTCAATGAATTACCACCATAATCACATTTGTAACTGAAAGGACAGACCGAGAGCCAAAAGCCATTGTTCATCTCGTTCCTAAACTTTAATACAATGTTGAGAAAATAGTAGCTATACTTTCGGAGAAATGGACACTTTAAATAAAATTAACTTGCCGACTTTGTCTTTTCAGTAACAGACCTCCTGGGGCCAAGTATCAGAAGTATCTCATAGCCACAATCAAGCTTACCTAGAGTAAAAAGAATTTACAAGGTCTAAGTCATCATGCATTGGGCAAGGATTGTAAAAATCATGAAATTTGTAGTTACAAAAGTTATCACTGCTCAGAGGGAGAGCAGGTGGGGATTGATCTTCCAGTAAATTGGACACTGTCTACAGGGAAGCCAAGGATCGCCCAAGCTACTACTACTGGGAATGCCTAGGAGATAAGGGGGATGCACCCTTCATTAGTTCTAAGGAATGTCATTTGTGAAGGTGCAGGAGAATTAGAATCCTTGTCATGCCCTTCTCTAGGGGCTATGACAATGCAATAAACACTGCAACAAATCGTTATAAGTAAATGTATGTAAAAGTTTTAAATTCTTGCTAATTTTGTTTTAATTTAGTACCTACTTAGCTTATTAATTGAGGGTAGAGAGTATAATATACATATGTTTATTCCAAATAACGTTCTCTTTCTAGAGCATATTTAATAAATACATATTTAATTGATTAAATAAATACCTAAAATAAAAACTAAGTATTTTTATAAGTAAAAGTTGCTAAAATATAGAATATGGAATTCATAAATATTGATTTAGGTAAATAAAAGTCAATTCATTAGTCAATGGCAAAAGTTTTCTTTAGTTCAGAAGTAAAAGTCCTTTTATTTTTAATTTTAATTTTACTGGGTCTCTGTGTCACAGGTTCTCTAAGACACCCACAGGTAGTCAATAAGGAAGTCACGACAGTCATGTGCAACATCTCCAAGGAAAGGATTTAAGCCAGGACTTTGGGGGGCTACAACCCCACATTCACCTAGAGTGGAAGTCCACTCCCTGTCAGTGGGGGGGTGAAGCTTTCTTCAATAAATCTTTTATTTCACTCTGTGTGTTGCAATTCTTTGCATTTACTGGGATGTCTGGGTTGCCAGCATGCACCTCTAGCTGGCCGGCTGCGGTGGGGCGGTGCCTCCCTGCGTCTCTCCTCCATCTCCCTCCCTCCATCCCCTCTCACCCTGTTTCTACCCTAACAGTGACCCCCCAGCACCCATAATCCTCCTTATTATGATCTTTCTTTCTATACATCTTTTTTCTTTCATGACAATCACTTTTGAACACATTATATTATTTATTTAATCCATATTTTACTCTGTTTTCCCACACCAGAATGTCAGATCCATGAGGGTTTCATTTTTTGTAACTTGTATGAAAAGTGAATAGTACCTAGTACCTGTAGGTATTCAGAAAATATTTTGGTGAATTCCCGTTTATCAGATTAAAAAATTTGTGAATCTCATAATACATTTCTTGCCTAATTTCTCAAACCCACTACTTGGTCAATCCTGATCTTCGTTGTATCCTAGAAATGAACTCCATAATGATACGTTCTCCTTTGGAGACAAACTTCTCTAGGGTGTCTTTATTCAGAAGCCAAAAATTGAATCCATTACCCTGGCAATAGTTTTATAGTTTAGCTTCATCTATTCTAAAGGATGTCATCTACAGCTTAAGCAGTGGCCAATTGTGTACAGAGATGAAGAAATAGGTCACTCCTTACTGCATAATTATTTACCAACCAATCAGATATATTCTTTTGTGAAATTAAAATAAAAATCTCACACACAGTTTTTCAACGATGGAAACAGAAGAAAACAATAAAGGGAAAAATACCTGACTTGTCCACATGTTGGATGGTTTAAAGAGAAACAAACAAACAAACAAACTATTTACTGTCAGAAAGACAGGACAGCAACAACACTTATCATAAGTCTAGAAAAAGCATCCTCTTCACTGTGAATCTAAGCTGGGCCTCTTCTGGAATACTTTCTCTTGCTTTATGTTTTCATTGATCCTAATGGTAACTCACAATTGGCTTAGGGAACTGCCCGTCTGTTTCTGTATTGGTACTTTGTAACACAAATGTGCTAAACAATCAGAAAAGTCTTTTCAGATGTCAAAGTTATTTGAGAATACCTAAAGCCATCTCTTGGCATTGCCTTTTGTCCTGTGCAGTTATGTCAATAGTAAAATCAGTCTTTTTCAAAATTATTAAATGATGTACAAAGTAGTTACAATATGTTCTTTGTTGTTGTAAATACATTTTAAAAATTTTATATTCAAAGAACAATATCTTTTTGCTCTTACTTTCCTAAAGTCAATTTTACCACATGTCTTATGACCGTCAGGCCACAAAATGCAATTTCACCTTCCTCTGGCCTAAGTTGCTAAGAAAAACACAAAAGCATAAACATGTAAAAATAGATTTCTATTGGTACTTGATTTTATTTTGCTAAAAAACATGTTCTGTAACTTTTCATCATTGAAGTAAATGATTGTGCTCACTCTCATTTATTATATGATAAAATATGTGTTTGATTGTGTGTCTTTTACTCTTCACTTCAATTATTTATCTGTTTTCTGCATTGGCCTGAAGATATTCACATAAGAAATCCTGATACATTATTAAATTACTTATCATTCTCCACTATGAATCCTCCTGCAATGACACTAATATATTTCTTTGCACATCATTTTGCCAACTCCAAATTTCTTAGAATTATATTTTTAAATGATCACCTACATTTTGTCTTTTTAATGTACACATCAAGGTCTTTTTTTTACTAAATTTTCAGAAGATATTATACCACATTTTTCTCCCCCAAATTGTTTCAGTCTATTTTGTTAAAAAGAAATGCTAAGCACACGAGGATTTGGGAAAGGAAGAAGTGATCACAGTTTGTGCCTTTACTGCTATTAAAATGGTGACATTCATTAATATAGAGCATGCAAAATTATTTTCTTGATTGTCTTCTCTTTAGAACATTATGCATGAAATCTTCTAATCATATTAAAAACCTAGACCAAGCACTCATGATGTGATCGCAATTGCTTCTTTTTCCTTTAAAGAACAAAGAACAAAGAATAAACAGTTTGAGAATTTCTCCCCTCCCCTCCCCTCCGCTCCTCTCCCCTCTCCTCTCTTCCAGTTGGAGTCTCACTCTGTCGCCCAGACTGGAGCGCAGTGGCCGCTCCCGGGCACGGCAGCCTCGACCCGCTGGGCTCCGGCCATCCTTCCACCTCAGCCTTCCGAGTAGCTGGAACTACAGGCATCCGCTGCCACGCCTGGCTAATTTTTTTTTTTTTTTTTTTTTAATATTTATTGTAGAGATGAGGTCTCACCAAGTTGCCCAGGCGGTCTCGAACCCGCGGGCTCAGGCAATCCACTCACCTCAGCCTACCAAGGCCCGGGATTACAGGCTGAGCCACCGAGCCCCGTTTTTTAATTTTTTTAATTTTTTTTGAGTTGGAGTCTCACTCCATCACCCAGACTGGGGTGCAGTGGCACACTCAACGGCCACCCAGCGTTGACCGGCTGAGCTCTGGCAATCTTTCCACCTGAGCCTTCCAAGTAGCCGGAACTACAGGCACGCATTGCCATGTCCCGCTAATTTTTTCATTAACTCGGCCTGTAAATCCTGCGCCTTGGGAGGCCGAGGCGAGTGGATTGCCTGAGCCCGCGGGTTCGAGACCCACCTGGGCAACTTGGCAAGACCTCATCTCCACAATAAACCAAAAATTAGCCGGGTGTGGTAGCACATGCCTGTAGTTCCAGCTACTTGGAAGACAGGCGAAAGGATCGCCGGAGCCCAGCAGGTCGAGGCTGCGGTGGCCGGAAGCGGCCCCTGCACTCCAGTCTGGGCGACAGAGTGAGACTCCAACTCAAAAAAAGAAAAAAAAAAGAAAAAAAGAAAAAAGAAAATAGCCCAGGCTGGTCTCAGACCCATGGGCTCAGGCAATTCCTTCATCTCCTCTCCCAGAGAGCTGGGATTACAGGCTTGAGCCACCACGCCCAGCCTGAATTTCTAATATTGTTGCTATTCCTAGGACATTTTTTCATTATTTCTCTGAACAGATTATTTAAAATAATACAAATGTTACTGTTGTTCATTATTTCTAGAAAAAACATCCTTCAACCATAAAGAAGGGCTTGGAACCACCTAACCCCAGTAAGTAATAAAACAATCATTAATAAAACAAACAACAACAGATGCTGGCGAGGATGCAGAGAAAAAGGAACATTTCTACACTGCTGGTGGGAATGCAGACTAGTCCAGCCTTTTTTGGAAGACAGTGTGGCGATTTCTAAAAGAACTAGACACTGGCCTTCCCTATGACCCAAGAAGCCCCCTACGGGCAGTAGACGGGGAAGAATTTAAATCATTCTACAAAAAACATAACTGCACACATGTTTATTGCAGCACTATTCACAATAGCAAAAACATGGTACCAACCGTACTGCCTGTTGAAACAGGAATGGATAAAAAATGTGGTGTATATATATATATATATATATATATATATATACACAGTGGAATATTACCCAGCCATAAATAAGGACAAACATGTGGACTTTGCAGCAACTTGAATGGGTTTAGTTTATCATATTCAGTGCTATCAAAGAAACAAAGAACAGACTACATGCTCTGACTCATAAGCGGACCCTGAATATTTACCGTAATACTATAAGAAAGGGATTGGTAGCCGGGCTTGGTGGCTCAGCCTGTAATCCCGCGCCTTTGGGAGGCTGAGGTGAGTGAATTGCCTGAGCCCGCGGGTTCGAGACCCGCCTGGGCAGCGAGACCTCATCTCTACAATAAATAAAAAAATCAGCCAGGCGTGGTAGCGAATGCCTGTAATTCCGGCTACTTGGAAGACTGAGGCGGAAAGATCGCTGGAGCCCAGCAGGTCGAGGCTGCGGTGGCCGGGAGCGGCCACTGCACTCCAGTCTGGGCGACAGAGTGAGACTCCAATTCAAAAAAAAAATAAATAAAAGAAAAAGAAAAGAAAGGGATTGGCAATAGTGGGGTATTGCCTGGGTGGGGAGGCACAGCATCAATATACCCCACATCTCAAAAAAAAAAAAGTGCTTGGAAGCCCTGAATGAGAATAAATGCAATAAACTTTTGTTTTTCCTTGTAAAATAACACTTTATTGAGATGTGCATTTGCATTTGTTCTTGTATTTTTCTCTCCTCACTTCAAGCAGGTAGTTTACCTTGGTGCTTTTGTGTTTTGTTTTTCTGTGTTTGTTTTTTTTGTAATCTCAAGAGAAGAGCTTACAAGTCAAAACTGCATGAAGTTCTACCTAAGCCCTTCCTCTATCTCTCTCTCCCTTTCTCTATCCTCTTCTTTCTTTCTTTTTTTCTCTTCTTTTGATCCTTAAACGGTTGAAGATATCAGGTTAGCTCCTAAGAAGCAAAGATTGGAAAGGAATGATTTAAGGCCAAAAAAGACATTAGGAAGACTTCCCTATTGGTGTAGCAAGACTAAAATCCATTGATCCTTCATGTTTCCACTGCTGTTATTTAGGTTCATAGAGACACCTTAGATTAGCATTTCATATCTACAGCATTCATTTAAAACTCCATTTCAGAATCCTTGAAATCTTTAGCCTGTGGATCATCACTATCCTTAGACTTTTCTTGAACTTCTAGCCTCAAGCAAACCTCCCACTTCAACCTCCCAAAGTATCTTGGATAACAGGTATGAGTCACTGTGCCAGACTAATTCACATATTTTCTGCAGTGATGGAAATATTTTATACTTATGCTATCAAATACATATGCTATCAAATGTGGTAGTTACTAACCACATGTAGCTACTGAGTACTTTAAATGTTCCTATTGTGAATGAAAACTTAATTTTTATATTTTAGTTAATTGTCATAACAAATTTAAATAACCATTTGGGCTGATGACTTCCATGTCAGACATTGCAAACCTTGACTAATATTTTATATGTGATACCCGCTTAATAACAGATCAACAATAGAAAAATTTACTCCCACTTTTATAGTTCAACACATAATTATCTCATTTTTCTTATACACATTAGTAGGTATGCCCCCTGAAAAAGAGCTGTTAACATTTTACTTATGGTTGTAAGTGAGCTGATATTTGTATACCTTGATTTTCTATCTCACCCCTCATCATGAAAAATAATAAAACAAAACAAAAAAGGAATACATTTTTCTGAAATTTTGTTTCTGAATAAAATCTGTTTGGAACAAATTGTTTCATACTTAATAATAGTGTTTATCATGTCTATTTGAAAATACTTGTAAAATACTGACCCACATATCACACAGAAAATAGAACCATGTAGAGTAACCAAAAGTTATAAGTTGCAGTATTATATTATGTCAATGGATTTCATTTATATGTGATAAATAAATACTATTTTATACCATCAACATTTGGGCCTGGAGGTCTTATTAGCTAAAGGGAATTTTTAAAATTATCTGAAAGTAAATAATAAACATATTTAGTGAAAGCCAAAAATTTTTCTTCATGCTATTAATATTAACTGTAAAATTAATTAGATCCATGTGTAACTCTAATATAAATGATATACACACATTTAGAGTTAGCAAATTTTGGTGTCTATAGCAAGAATTTCATATAACTTTAAAACATATAGTAAATACACACTTAAAGTTTTAAAAATTCAATTTGACAATAATATTCTCATCTCATGTAGTATGATATAATTTCTCTTATTTCTTACTTTTTTGTTCTTTCTTTAAAATCTGAATAAATTATAGATAAGAAGAAATCCAAACTTGTCCACAAAATGATCTTTCTTTTTACAGTCAATAGTAATTTTTCTTTCAGATAGTTGGATATAAAGTCTATGTTCACTAAAAATATATTCAATGTTAGTAAATTTTAGCCCCAAATATGTATTTAAATGTAAATTAATTCGTATTTCAGCAGAGAAACAAGCTTCTTTTCCACCTCTGATGTTTTCTTCCTAGGAAGAGAACTTGATCAACATTACCCCAATCTTCGAATACTCCTCCACCTGAAAGAAGAATTATTTACTGATGGGTAAATTGAGGAGAACAACGAGACTTGTGCTCTCACCCTGGCTTCTTTTCTTTGCAGTTGACTCACTGTGGAGTGTTCTCTCCTCAGTGGTGTTGCCCACTCCTCAGGATCTTGTCTAGTGCCTCCTGGGGATGGGCAGATGTTTGCTTATTTATTACATTAAGTAATTTATTGGTTTTCTATTGTTTCTGTAACAAACTATGACAAACTTAACGACTTAGAAACAACAAACAAAAAATGTTTTTAATTTTTAGTTTCAGAAGTCTGGATTGGCTTGGCTGATTTCTCTGTTCAAATTTTCCAAGACCAAAATTACAGTGTTGGATGGACTCTTATCTGAAAAGAATCCACTTCTAAACTCATTCAGGACATTTGCAAAATCCAGTTTCTTGTAGCGGTGGATCAATCTTTGTGTTCTTGCTGGCTGTCTTTTCCATTAGAGGTTGCTCATATTTCTTCTTCTGTGCTCCTCGCGGTTGCCCTATCAGTGGGTCAGGATTCTAATATATACAAATATTCATTTTGCTACATCTCTCATACTCCAGCTGAAGAAAATTCTCTGCTTTTAGGAATTCATGTGATTAGACCGAGCCTCTATGGACAATTCTGGATGGTCTCCTCATGTTACAACACGTAACCTTAATCACACCTACAAAATCCCTTTGGTCGTTTAATGCAACACATTCACCATCTGGGGGGATTTGGGTGAAGACATCTTTGAGGGTATGTTCTGCTTTTTGGAAATATCATCTGCCCCATCAGCCAATACATACAAAGTGCATTCAGACTGCACTCCGTATCAATGAAGGAGGTCATATTTTGGGTTTACTACCTTTTTTATCTTCTCAACTTGTTGAGAACTGGTGAGGGAAATAAGTTTCTTGTTTATTAGAGGCATTTTATTATAGAACTTCTTCAGAGAAAAAACAAAAATATTTGGTTATCAAGGGATACAACAGGAGTGTCTCATTACAATCAGCATAGAACATATATGAGAGTTTTGACAGTATCAAATTTTTTAATGGATTTGAATGTTTTATTGAGCTCTTTTGAACTTAGGTTTCCTGAGTGACCAGCAAGAGAACAGAGAGAAGAATGCTTAAAAGTCCATTGATAGATGTGGGCACTCAACTTAGACATATTGAATAGCTATGAACTAGATACCAGATACTATTTGGGAGGAAAAGCTCACCGAATACAATAACAGATGGAAATTTTTCTTTGTTGAGTAAGATTCTTGTTTCTACTTCATGTACATTTTATTGTGTTCAGTCTTCCTTACCTTTGAATGCACGTTCTTCCTTATTGAGAAGGAAATGTCTCAGAAATTTAAAGTCATGGAACAGCATTTAATTACATTGTACTACATATTCTAACATTGAAACAGAAAATAATAAAAAGTCTTTGAAACTAACAGACATTAGAAAAGTATTCAAGGCACTTTTCCCAATGGTTATTTTGTTATTTTTTTTATTTTCTTAATTTCATAAAATTTATAGCTCAACCATGAGATATGAAGGGAGAAAATTCACATTTATACTGTTCAGAGGTTACTAGCAAGAGAAGGGAATCAGATTCTAAGTATAGGAGTGTATGTGTGTGTACAATATATATTTCTTTGAGAAATATGTCTACCACCTGAAAGTAAGACAAATAGATGAAATTTCCCCCACTAGAGCAGAGATCATTCTGTTCTTAGTATTTTCCAAAGTTAATGCACATTTGCAGTTGTACCAAAGTAGAAACATGTCCTATAAAAACACACATTAGGGAAAGCAATTGCATTTTCAAAATTGAGAACAATCATTTTGACAAGTTGCGTTTAGTTAACCAGTATAGAAATAGTTAAAATAACAGAGAGAAAAAATAAATTCTGTGAACAAAGCTAAGGTCATATACACATTCTGTGCACAAATACTCTCTCTATATATATCTTTAGATCTCTTGACATGAATGGGTAAACATTAAGACAAATAGATCTTTCAAACAATACTGAAGAAATAGACAAAAAAAGTGAAAAAGCTATTAATATTCAGAAAAACAAAAGCTATTTTCATTTGCTAGTCAAAAAATGAAAGTGAACTTTTAGAAAACACGTTTGGCATTCCTCGGAAGACCACATAATTTATCACATCAAACAGGACACTTTGGAGCATAAAAAGGGGCACTGTTCATAGTGACACTAGGACAACATCCAGAAACCAAGAGTTTCTGGGCACATCAAGATGTGTGTTCACTCAGTAGAATCAAAGAACACTTGCATGTACATAACACAAACAGAAAAGATGATAGAATAAGAAAAGGAGAATTTAAGTAGGAAATATAAAAAGCTAAGGTTTTTTTGAGAAGGTCGGTTGCAAAAAAAAAAAATTAATAGTAGCTAGATAGTAACGGGACAGGTTGAAAGCAAAAGAGACAATGAAAAAAGCTGAATTGTTGTTGTGGAGCAAAGACTGAGCCACACTCTAGAAAACAGATTAAAGGAGGCAATGAATGTGAATTTATATTATTTGAGAAATACTTATAAATGATCATGAGGATTAAACTTTAGAATGACAGGCATTTATGAAGAAGAAATAGAAATGATTTGAATAAAAGTGTTGATCAAAAGTACCTGAATGAAAGTTTCTGCAGAAAAGAAACAGATTGTAGCATGTGAAGGAAAAGGTCCTCTCTAGGGTGCAAGGAAATTTATAAAAATGAGACTCATAATCATTTAAATTCTGTCTTTATTTGATTATCAAGTAGATTAAAAAATGCTATACACATTTTAGATAAAAATTTAAAACTAAAGCATAAAACAAATTAAAATTATGAAACAAATTTACCTAAGAAGTAAAAATATTAAGCTGACCTCCAGTTTCTCGGCAATTCTGACAAACAGGTAAGAATGAAACAAATGAAAAACTAATGAATTTGAAGGGGAAAGTTTTATCCAACATAGATAAAAAGATACTTTTTTATTCAGACTCCAAAAATATACTTTTATATGGCTCTTTTAAAATGTCATTTTAATATATGACCTTGATCTCTCTTTTACTGGAAACTTATATGTCCACTATGTGCAAAACACTGTGGCAGACGCAAAGACAAAGAACATGACAAAATAGTTTTCAAGGAATTCTATACTCTCTTGGGAGCAAGCTATATGCAATCAACAAAGAAGAAAAATAGTTTCATAATAGAGAAACAGGTAACATAATCACATGGCTTAGAATGAGGCAATGAGTGAGGCTATGTGGAGCAGAAAATTCTCTATTGAGTCAACTGTACCTTAAAAAATTTGCAGATTAAAAAAGTTGGAAAGGCTGTTCCAAAAAAAGAATATAGGAGAATAGTGTATGAATAGTTTTGAGAGGCTAAGAAAAAGAACCACATTTTAAGTAAACAAAGAAAATTGTTGTATAAAAGAACTTCTTTCCTAATCGTTTCCCATTGTTTACCAAAAAAAGTGTGGCATTGAATGTCAGGTTAACGAGATATTCAATGCCATACTTTTTTGATAAGCAATGGGAAACCATTAGGAAAGAACTGAAGTCATGTGCTATTTTTCATGACTTTGGAAGATAAATCTAGCAAAAGTGTTGATGATGCATTTGAGAATTTAGCTGGAAGAGATCAGTCAGCAAGTTGTAGATTAGAATATATTGGAGAGAGGTTATAGAGGCAGAATTGACAAGAGTTGGTGACTGATTGGTTGCAAAGATGTAAGAGATGAAGGACTATGGCATTTATCATTGGAAGCATGTTATCTCTCAATAAGATAGTTGCACGCATGCAGGTACAATTCTAAGAGCTTTATGAATAACTTCTCAGTTAATCTTCAAAGGTACTAATGATAAGTTGTTAGACTTTGGACCTAGGCAGTTTGACTCCAAAATCTGTATTCTTCTCCAATCATTCAACAGATTCTCATTTGAAAGAATTTTAAATGACCATGCTAATTTCAAATCAAAGCAATATTCAGAGGGATATGTGACTCAGGTGTACATTGAGGCTCATTACAGAGCTCAGAGCTTATGGTGTGATGTGGGTAAAATTAATATAGACATGGTGTTAGGACTTATATAAATAGATGATGCTTTCTAGCATACAACACTATTTAGGCAGATAGTGGATATTTAAGTAAAATGATGCAAATCTCTTCAATTAATTTCTAATAATCTTAAAGTAAAAATGGAAATTTTACATTGTGGAATAAATGTTCTTTCTTTGAAAAATTTTATTTTTAGAAAACAATAGAAAATAAGTGGTAGTCTAGAGAAATTTTTTCTTGTAAATGAATAATTTAAGGTCTCACTGTTGAGGATTTCCTCTAGGATAAGTGAACAAAGCGCTTAGACTTTATATGTAAACAATATCTGACTTCTCTTTCTGTCTACCTAAACTAAGAGTTTTATGTCATAAAAGTTTATAGAATATGATCTATCTGTTACATAAGAATGTTATATAAGCAATTGCATATATATGTCCATCTATGCTGCTATTATCTATCTCATATGCTTTTGTTATAGCTAATAATAATTATAGAATCATATTCATTAAGCTCATTTTTATATTCATATTTACTAAAAGATACTTAATATTTACTAAAAATGTGATTCGCACTTAGGAACATGGAGTGACGTAGAGGAAACTTAGAATGGAGCAAAAAATAGTGCTAGATTCTTTGTTCCTGGCAGCACTTTAAAATCGACACTTACTGGAAGACTGAGGTGGAAGGATCGCTGGAGCCCAGCAGGTTGATGCGGGGGTGGCTGTGAGTGTGCTACTGCTCTCTAGCCTGGACAGCAGAGTGAGACTCCTCAAAAAACAAAACAAAACAAAACCCAACGCCTATAATATTTTGGCTATATTGACAGAGGTGGCCATTGCTGGTGAACAGGAGGAAGAAAGCGGTTATCACAAGCTTTTCTTTTCTTTCCTTTACACTACTTTTTATTTTAAAATCTATCCTCCAGGGCTTTTTAGTTTCATTTAATATGAATTAGAGATCAACTTAGAAGTACTATGATATCAATTCACTTGATCCTTGTAAGAGAAACTGAAGCTATCATGAATGTTTAAGAGATGGCTATAATATTTTGCATGCTCTGACAATTTCTCCATCTCAATGCTTCAGAGATTCTGTAGAGGGAGAATAAGTCATGCAAAAGGTAAAGTAGAAATGTTTGCTTAAAAATAAAAGAAGGTATATTTTTAAAGCCATTCAATATATTTCTTTGTTCATAATGTAAGTGATATTTCAGTTGTACAAAACACAAGTGATATTAAAGTAGAAGTAAATATTATCTGAATCCAAAATGAAGAAAAAATTGTTCTATTTTGATATTCATTATATGGACTACTGGCGAAGTAGAAAGCTAACCAAGGCAGTACTTTCTGCTCTAAATATATACTTACAATTTTATTGTATTTGTACTTACAATTTTTTAAAAATTTAAGTTGACTTTAATTACTGGTTATGTTAGAAGGACACAACATTTTGGGTTCAATGAGGACTTTCACTGTTATTGTCTGTTGGAAAGACATGTGGGTAGTAATAGCATGTTTACTGCATGATGAAATAACCTGTTCTAAAGCAACTATCTCTCTGACAGCTGAAACCTCTTAAAGAAAGGTGACAGAAAATTAGCAGCTGATTTTCTTCTCTTTGTAAAGTTCAATGATAAGCACAAATTGTGTAGCAGGTAATGAGGCTAAAATAGCCTTGAACTTTAAAATATAGTCAGCCCTTATATCCACAGGTTTCTCGTCTGCAGATTCAACCAGTTGTGTATAGAAAAAAAGTATATATATATATATATACATATATATATATAAACACAACAATAAAAAGAACTTAAAGAACTATATAGTATAACAACTATTTATTGTGCTTTAGTTATTATAAGTAATCTAGAGATGATTTCAGTCATCCAGAAGGATGCGCATTGGTTATATGCAAATACTCTGCCATTTTCTACAAGGGCTTTGAGCAGCTGCGAAGTTTGTATTCAGGAGTCCTGGAACCAATCTCCTGAAAATACTGAGAGACTAATGTATCAAGGTGAATTGTGTTTTGTTGTAAAAAATAAAACAGTTTTATAGTACAAAACATAATTAAAAGACCAACCAGACTGACTTTATGTTACTGTGAAAATAATTGTTTATTTTCCAGCACTCCACACTTTCTAGTTTCTTTTGTTTATAACTGACTCCTTCAACCTCCGGTAACTGACAGGCCATTGCCGCAAGGGTTTATAGTCATTGTTAAATACTAACCAACAGTGGCCCAAAATTTAATCTTTCCATTGGTATTGACATGCTTAGCAGTTACTTTAAAAAAATAATAAAAATTTTAAATGGTTCAAAAAAAATCTGTCATGCTGGAATTCAGATTCTATGAAAGAGGAAGAAGATATTAAATTCTGTAGGTCTCTGACCCTGTAGTTGTGTATTTTTTAAAAAAGATAATTTTCATTTATGCTACCAATAATTTGACTTAATCATCAGAGTGCCAGGTTAGTATATTCTTATGCATTAGAGTCATGGAATAAAATTTTGTTGAGTTGGGTTTTATCATTTTTTCTTCCCCTATAAACTCTAAACTTCTGTCTGTAAATTACAGAGAGTGACTATTTGAACAGAAGTCTCCACACATAAAGTATGGGTGCAGTTATTAAATAAAGGATTTTCCTCATATTCTTCCCTCAGTCATTTTAAATGGCAAAATATTTGCTTAGAAATTTAAAATACTAAGGAAGTATTTAAAATATGAGAAAGGAACAAAGTAATATATATTGCTAGATTTATAAGTTATAAGCAAAAGTACAGACAAAAATTATTTTCCTATGTACAGAAAATCATGTGACATTCAAGTAGTGCTATCAGATATATTAAAAACTGTAACTTCCCCTTTTAACTAAGATGAAATAATAGGGACTGAGGTAGACTTCTACAGAAACAAATTAGCATCATCAAGAAAAAAAAAGTAATCCTTGTGATCTTGCAGTTTATGGCCTTGTGAAAATTTTGACCTCCGTAGGGAGAATCCTGTCAGAGCATAGTGATTCCCTGAACGGAGGAGACAAGAGTTTTGAGTACAGAAAGATCAGTGCAGCTACAGTTCACAGAACAGAATACTGGAAAGGAGAGTGTTGTATAAAGCTGTGACACTTCATAAATGTGCAAGTGATCCTTTAGGACCATTCAGCAAAGTACTGATTAGCGTGTCCTTGTAAGAAAACTACTCAAGGAATAACGAGTTCTGGACCGAGTACTGTTCTGGCCTCATCTAACATACCTTAAAGTAAGACTCCCGTCTGCCATCAAATTGCTTACAGATAACTACATTTTAAAACACATTGCAATAATATTTACAGGGGAAAAAAAATATCCTGCAGCCAAAAAGCTAAAATTCACTATGTCTGACACTCAATAAAAAAATTATCAGGCCTGGAAAGAAGCAAGAAAATATAACCCGTAACAAGGAAAATTAAACAATTGAAATGGACGCAGAACTGGCACAAAATCAGAATTAGCGGACAAGGCCATTAAAACAATTGTAACCGTATTCCGCATGTTCACAAAGTTAGAGAGAGACATGAACAATATATTTCAAAGACACCTAAACAGTAATCATCAAAGACTGATAGCATTAAACACCTGTATAAGAAAAGATGAAATATGTCAAATTAATGCCCTCAGAATTCATCTTGAGAAAATAGAAAAAAAGAACAAATTAAACACAAAGTAAACAGAAAAAAATAAATAAAAATTGGTTTATTATTTTTATTTTATTCATTAAAAATAAAACAGAAAAACAATAAAGTCAATGAAAGTTAAAGACAGTTTCATGAAAAGATAAAGTTTATTTAACTTTAGCCAGAATGATCAGGAAAAAAATATCAAGAAGACCCACTTTCATATTCCAGACAAAATATACTGTGAATTTTAATTCTTCAAATTTATTTATAGAAGTAAATGCAAAATAAACTTAGTTTTACTAAACTAAATGAATTACAATGACTCAGTTTAGAAGGACAGTGGAGCCAGGCTCAGTGGCTCAGCCTGTAATCCCGCGCCTTTGGGAGGCTGAGGTGAG
>NW_007247741.1:711665-819107 GCF_000164805.1 Carlito syrichta | reverse complement strand
AGCCCAGCGGGTCGAGGTTGCGGGGGCCGGGAGCGGCCGCTGCCCTCCAGTCTGGGCGACAGAGTGAGACTCCTACTCAAAAAAACCCAAAAAACAAAAAAAAGGACAGTGGATATAAACGGTAGCATGGAAATATGTACTGAGATAAATGCATAGACTTGAAAACAGAAACCGCAGTAACAAAGTTTGTGCCTTAGGCACTAATTGCTGACAGAATTTTTAAAATAAATAAGTGTTTCTACCCTGAGTATCCCTTTTTAAAAAAATATATGGAAAAGAACGACTTTTACAGTTAATTTGGTTCCTTAGTGCAAATTAACTATAAAAGAAATAGATGAATTAGTAGCTACTTAAATAAAAAAGGTAGAAGAAAGCAATTTATAGAAGAACAAAAGTAAAAGCTACACTGTGACTAATTGTCTCCCAAAAGCCACATTATTGGCATTGGAGCAATATCATGATGGCACTTGAGAAAACAGAATTCTATACCCAGATAATAATTAACTAGGGGTTTAAGACATTGTAAATACAGTTTCACACACAGAAATAACAAATGCAAATAGAATGCCTCATACAAAGGCCTTTTCTCAAAGAATTGCTTGATGATAATCTTTATCACAAATGAAATAGAATCCTAAGTGTGATGCAAAAAAACAACTGTGAAGAGATAAGACTTTTAATATAACTACCAACTTCACATTGATGAAAGTAAAAATAGTAAGTGCTGGAATTGGGAAGGGGTTTCTTATAGACTTAGTATGGTTTATTATCTTCCTTTGGCTGCTATAAAAAATATCAAAAAAACTTGGTAATTTAAAGCAACACAGATTTATTTATATTTCTGGAGGTCAGAAGTTTGAAATGGGTCTTCTTTTTATTTTTACTTTCTATTTTAAAGACGTGGAATACAATTCAGTGTTAGATATACAAACGTTGATTATTCAGGTACCTTTGTTAATGAGAATGTGCCCCTCACTCCCATAGCAGTTTCCCTCAACTGCTAATCCCACCCCCACCCCCCACCTCTGCCAGCCCTGGCAGGTTCCCACTAATTGTTTCAACGTGGGGAGGTTGTGTGATGTCTGAAAGTCCTCCATTTCATTTAGGTTATCAAGTTTGTTTCCATATAGTTGTACATAGTAATCGCTGATCTTTTGTATTTCTTCAGAGTCCATTGTGATTTGATCTTTTTTATCTGATTGTGTTTATTTTGGCTTTTTCTTTCTTTTTCCTGGTTATTCTAGCTAGGGGGTCCATCAATTTTGTTAATTCTTTCAAAGAACCACCTTTTTGTTTTGTTGATGTTTTCTATGATATTTTTGTCATCTATGTCCCGTATTTGGGCTCATATTTTGATGGTTTGGATTCTTCTGCTAAAGTCTGGGTTTTGGTGGTCTTCTCTTTCCAGCCTCCTTAGGTGATTTGTTAAGCTCTCCACTTCTGATCTTTCCATTTTCTTGATGTGTGCTCCTGGAGATATAAATTCCCCTCTGAGAACTGCTTTCATGGCATCTTGGATGTTCTAGTAATGATTTTTCTTCTTTTTTATTTGTTTCCAGGAATCTTAATTTCTGCTTTGATTTCAGTGTTGACCCAGTAGTTGTTCAGCATCATGCTATTTAGTCTCCATGTCTTTGTGGGCTTTGGGGAAATTTTGTTGTTGTTATTTATTTTTATTCCACTGTGGTCTGAGAATGTGCATGACAATATTTCAACCAAATCGAATTTGTTTATGCTTGATTTATGGCCAATGATGTTATAGATCTTGGAATATGTTTCATGTGGTGATGAGTACAATGTATATTCTGTGGTTGTTGGATGGAATAATCAGTAGGCATCCATTAAGTCCATTTGGTCGAGTGTCTAGTTTAGGTTCTGAATCTCCTTGTTTTTTTTTTTTTTTTTTTTGCGTCAATAATCTCTCAAGGGCTGATAGTGGGATATTCAAGTCCCTTGCTATAATAGTGTTAGAGTCAATACATTTTTTTAATTTACTTAGTAGTTGCTTTATAAATGCCGGTACTCCTTTGTTGGGTGCATATATGTTCAGGATGGATATTTCTTGCTGATGGATTCAACTGTTTTATCATTATATAGTTCCTTTTATATCTTTTTAAAATTTTTGATAGCATAAATGCTGTTTTGTCTGATAATAAGATCATGACTCCTGCCTTCTTTTGTGATCTACTTGCCTGGAAGCTCATTTTCCATCTTTAATGTTGAGTCTGTGTGCTTCCCTTGTGTTGAGATGAGTTTCCTGGATGCAGCAAATAATCGGGTGATGGTTTCTTATCCAATTTGCCATTCTGTGTCTTTTCAGTGGTGCATTTAGTCCACTCCTATTCAGGCTGATTATTGAAATGTGATTGTTTATCCCTGTCATGAGATTTTTGTAAAGTTTTTTCTTTGTTTGCTTGTTATCTTTTGACTTTGGGGTTGATGTATGTGTGTGCTTTCAAGTTTCTTATTGTGATGTATTCTCTGTTGATTCTGTGCTCAACTGTTCTCTTGGGAAGTGTGTGGTCCTTCTTTCTTTTCTTTCACTTTTTAAGTGTCTCCAGTTGAGCTGATCTGGAAGCTGCATAAACTCTTAGGAATTGGATGTCTGGGATGGATTTTAATTTTCCATTGCTGATGAAGCTGAGCTTAGCTGGGTAGAAAATTCTTGGTTGAACTTGTTTATCTTTGAGGAATTTGAATATTGGACTTCAGTTTCTTCTTGCTTGTAGTGTTTCTGCTGATAGATCTACTGCTATTCTGTTTGGTTTTCTCTGGTAGGTAGTCTGACATTTCTCTCTTGCTGCCTTTAAGATTTTTTCTTTTGTACCTACTTTGTGCAGGTAACTTACTATGTTTCTTTGGGTTGGTCTCATCATTTGATGTCTTTTAGGGGTTCTCTGTATTGCTTGTGAATGGCTGGTCACATCTCTGGTGATATGGGGATAGTTTTCTTGGATTATTTCCTGGAGTACCTGCTCCAAGTTGTTTTTCATTTCCCTTTCTCCTTCTGGGATACCAATCAGCCATAGCTTTGGCTTCTTGATATAACTGCACTTCTCTTGTAGATTTTGTTCTTTTTTTCTGAGTCTTCTTTCTATGTTTTTTACAGATCAGGTTAATTCCATTTTCTGGTCTTTAAGTTCTATGATTCTTTCTTCAGCTATGTTAATTCTGTTTCCCATGCTAGTCATCTTGTTATTTATTTCCTAGATGAAATTTTTTAATGCCAAAATCTCTGTTACAAGTTCTTTCAATGTTGCATCTTGTCCTTCTTGAGTCTTATTCACTCTTTCCATCCATTCCCTAATCCCTGTTGTATTCTGGGGCCAGTCGTTGGCAACTTCCATTGTTTGGGCTCTAAGTTCTGAGTTTTCAGGAGTTTTCTCTTTGTTGCACTTGAAATTGCCTGTGGTCTTCCTTTGGTTTTTCCTCTTTTGTGACAGATCTCTTGTTTTTCTCTTTAGTTCTGTTATTCAGTGTCAGTGGAGGATATTTTCCCATCTGATGTTCACTCAACCCTCTCTTCTTCCTTGATCTGGGCTCTGGATATGTTCTATTATGAAATAGGCCTGTGAGTGGAAAGTTTTGCTCTCTTGCAGTTGCAAAAGTCAAATAAGGCAGGGGATGGGAGCTAGGATTCAGAAAGTAATTGCAAATTACTGTGTTCACTGATTGTGGCATGTGTTCACTGAGACCCACTCCCCATCACTACTCTATATGATGATGCAGTGGGTATGTATGTGTAATCCCTGAGTCTGAGAAACAGTGACAACAGTGAGTAGCACAGAGAAAAATAGAATGAACTAAGATGGACAAGAATTAATGAAAAAAAAAAAGAAAGAAAGAAAAAGAATAAACCCCACAGAACAATGAAAGCAGAAATCAAAGCAAAAAACAATTGAGCACACACAGACATACACACACCCCAAAACAAACTGCAAACTGTAATAACAACAAAGTGAAACAAAACAAACAACTACAAAAAAACAAGAAAACTAAACACACACACACACACACACACACACACACACACACACACAAACCTAGCACAAAATGAATGGAGAAGAAAAACAGAAAGACCAGGAAAAAAGGAATTCAGATTGAACCCTTACACATATATTGACACACACCTTAAACTAATAAAATAAAATAAAATAAAAATAACAAGAACAAAAGAGCAAAAACAAACCAGCAACAACAGATAAAATGAAAAATGAGCACTCAATCACTCACATACACACCTAAGCAGAAAACAACAATCAACAGAAGAAAGAAACATAAAAAGAAAAGAAAAAAAGGGGGATACAGATCAAACCCTTGCATACACATTCATGAGCAATGGAAAAATATCTAAAAACTAGAGGAAAGCCGGGCTCGGTGGCTCAGCCTGTAATCCCGTGCCTTTGGGAGGCTGAGGTGAGTGGATTGCCTGAGTCCGCGGGTTCGAGACCTGCCTGGGCAAGCGAGACCTCATCTCTACAATAAATCAAAAATCAGCTAGGCATGGTGCACGTGCCTGTAATTCTGGCTACTTGAAAGGCTGAGGCAGAAGGATCACCGGAGTCCAGCAGGTCCAGGCTGCAGTGGCCGGGAGCGGCCACTGCACTCCAGTCTGGGCAACAGAGTGAGACTCCAACTCAAAAACAACAACAACAACAACAAACTAGAGGAACTAACAAACAGACAAAACATTTAAAAATTTTTTTGAAAAATTAAAAAAAAAAACCCTGCCTTCTTGTGACAGGCTCCCTAATTGCTCCTCAAGTCAGCTCTCTCCTCTTTCACTCTCTCCCCAGTGTCCAGAGAAGGGAAGGAGGAGGAGCAGTAGAGGTAGCTCTGGCTGCAGCCCTCCCCTCTCACTCTCTTATGGTCAGGGAGATCTCCTCCAGTGGGGAGGTGCAGGATTGTCACTTTCCCAGATATATACTCTTGGGGGATGCCCAAGCCAGGCCTATCCTGGAATTGAGTTCTCCTTTTATGACTGTCTTCAGGCTTTGCCTGGGTTTGTCCCTCCCAGTAGTGGCCCAGCAGTGTGGGTCTGACATTCAGAGGATTGCTGGGGAGGAAGGGGTTTGGGTCAGCCACAGACTTACCACTGATCTCTTTGGAGTTCTCCCTTACCCTTTTCTGGCCACATCCTTTGTCCCACAGCTGGATGAGGGTAGGGGGTGGGGCCCCTGGGACTCAGCATTCTTCAGGTACCTCTGAAGTTTGGCTTTCAGGATATTCCCTCTGGGTTATGATAAACCCCTGAGTAGTTGATCCACCAGTCACAGAGATTAGGTCTGTTGCTCCATGGTGAGCAAGTTGGAGTACTTTCCTGCACCTTCAAGATGGTGGCTGGATGCCTCTCGTGTCCACTTCTGTGAGACTGTGCCCATGGACTCTCTCTGCAGCCCCTGCTGCCCATGCCCAGCCAGGCACTAAAGTGGTGAACTAAAGCCTGGAGTCAGCCGTCTCTCCCGCTGCAGTGGTGAGGCAGAGCCTGGGGTGATAGTTTCTCCCCACCACTTCACAGGAAAACTTTTGCTCATTTCTTAAAATGGCGCTAGGTTTCTGCAACCTGGGAAAAGCCAGGGATCAAGCAGAGAAGCTGCAGCACCAGCTGTGGCACCAGGAGGTCCCTGATGACTTGCTCACGAGTCCCCACTTAGTCAGTCTCCCTTAGCATTTTCTTCCTAAGAAGGGTTTTGTTGATTTTTTAAAAAGCGCTCAGCTTCTGGGACCCAGGAATTGCTAGAGTCCAAGCTGAGCAACTGTGGCACCTGCTGCTGCACCAGGAGAGCCCTGGCCTCTAGCTTCTTAGCCCTCACTCAGTCAGCCACTCACATATCCACTCACTCACCAGCATGTATACAGAATTTCCCATACTCACTCACACTGGAACTCACATTTCTCGACTGGCTTGGTCACCATCTTTGTGAGTCACTGACATTTCTTCTAACAGTGCTTTTTGGTAAATTATTCTTCTGAAATAGGTATCAGTGGGCTGAAATCAAGGTGTCAGTAGGGCTGGATTCTTCTGGAGACTCTGGGGGCGGGCATCTCCTTCCTCTCTTCTGGTAGAGGATGCCTGAATTTCTTGAGTCCTGCCTCCTTCCAGCAGTCTCATCACTTCAGCAATCTCATTATTCCAACCTCTTCTTCATCATCACATCTGCTACTCTCCTGCCTCTCTCGTTCACATGTAAGGACCTTTGTGATAATACTAGGCTCATCCAGACAGACCAGGATCTCCCCTTCTCAAGATCCTTAATCACATTTTCAAAGTCCCTTTTGTCATGAAAGATGACATATGCACAGACTCTGGGAATTAAGATATATGAACTTCTTTGGGGAGGAAGAGTTTATTAACCTACTTCAGGAAGCATTAAAGTCCAGACCATATAAGTAAGATGAGTTGAGGGATATGAGTTCAAATATCTTGAGGTTCTTGCTTGTATTTTTTAAGAGGAAATTAGAGATGATAATTTACTATAAGCACTGGCAAATCAAGTTTGTTAAGATGTAGACATGCTCAAAATGCAATTTATATTTTGAAAGACTGTGGCAGGAATAGAGTGATTTTTAAAAATTGATTAATTTGATACAAAATAGAAGAAATAACAAGAAAGAAGTTAAGAATACTATGGAAAATGACAGAAGCGATCAATAAATTTGAAAAATGTCAGTAATAAAAATGTAAAAAGAAAAAACCACTAGTATATGGACAGATATATTTAGGCAAAATTCTAAAAAATATAAATAAAAATAAAATGATGGTAAAAGATACAGTATACAAGTTCTAAGCAATAAAAAAAAAAAAAAAAAAAACCAGAAACCAGTGACTTTAAACTAGGATTAACTGTGTGCCCCATAAGTTATTTGATAATGTCTGGAGATATCTTTGATTTTCACAAATTGAGGGAAATTGTTCTAAGTAATAATCTTGGAAAGCCAGTAGTATTAATTTTCTTCTACTTCTTCAAAATTATTTGACTAAATAGACAACAAAACACATATTTTAACCAACTATTAAATACACAGTCTACATGAAAAGTTTGCATCAAGTATTCATAAACACTGACTATATTCATATAAAACCATTTTTTTCAATAAATTCAAAATAACTGAAATAATACAGAATACATTGTCTTACAAAACAGAATGAACATAGAAAACAATAAATGAAAGATAATGAAATATTTTCAAATATTTGGAAATTAGACTATCTTCTTAAATTATCCATGGGTGAAAGCAAGGGAATTAAAAAATAATGTAAAGTAAATAAAATTTAAAATGCAACATATGAAAATGTTTGGCTTGCAACCAAGCAGTTCTTAGAGGAAAATTATAAACTTTAAATGCTTATCACATTATCACAAAACTTCCACTAAAACTCTCCTTGATACAGTTCCCTTGTGGAATTGGGCCTGTAGGAAACTGATCAGAGGTAGAAAAGAGGTAGAATGGGCCATCAGGGTCATCTATGAAATTTTACCCACAGGAGTTCCATTTCTTATACCTTTCTCATTATTCATGACTGTGTCAATGGCAAAAAAAAAAAAAAAAAAATCCAGATGAACTTAAAGTAAAAAATTGATTTGGTAATTGTTGCAAACTCTTCTTTCTATGGCTTGCACCAACTTGTCTATTTTCCTGCCAACCTTGCTATGACAAAAATACTTTCAACAAACATAATCTCAATAAACATAATGCAGCTATATCTCTTACAAACTAAGGTTCATTCAAAGGAAAACAATAACACCAAAATAAAACAAAAACCAGTCATTCTCATCTATTGCATTGAGCGCCAAGTTCAGGTTTTCTCATGGATTTCATACTTGATTATTTTGGGGGTGTGACTCTTTTTAATATTACAACATGTCGTCTAAATATCCATGTTACAATATACCCCATTTTAATGGTGAAAAGGCAAACAAAATAACCATGATATAAACTCCCACTTTGAAAATAAGAAAAGTAAACAGCATACTGTTATATCTTCTCCACATTTTGTATTTCCAGATTATGAAAGATACCTCCCTCCAGAGCCGGAGTTGAGTGTCTTGATATGCTGAGGGAATTCTCACACTTTAAGCAATGGGTACCGTTCATTGCCCACTCTCTTCCATGCATGGATCTGAGAAGGGAGGACTCTCCTGCAGGGAGCTAGAACAGTTCAGCTATCCACTTTCTGTTGGTGTCATTACCGGGATTTTAGGATTTACTTAGATACTGAGCTAAGACTCATTCCTATTTTTACTCTTTGAATTTCTTTGGGAAAAAAAGCTACAAATTTTAATTTTTCTTATTTTATTTTAAAGATGTGGGGTACAATTCAGGGTTAGGTACACAAATGTTCATTATGCAGGTACCCTTGTTGAGATATGCCCCCCTCCCCTGTCAGTTTTCCACTACTGCCTATCCTGCCCCTCCCCTTGACAGTTTCCCACTACTGCCAACCCCTTTCTTATAGTATTATGATAATTGTTCAAGGTGTGCTTATGAGTGAGAACATGTGATACTCAGTTATTTGTTTCTGTGATAGATCACTCAGTATTGTAGACTCTATGTCCATCAAAGTTGCTGCAAAGTTCATAATTTTGTTCCTCTTCATGGCTGCATACTATTCCACTGTGTATATATGTTCTGCTTTTTTTTAAAAAATCCAGTCCTCTTTTGATGGGCAGCATGGTTGGTTCCGTGTTTTTGCTATTGTGAATAATGCTGCAAAAAACAAGCAAGTGCAGGTATCTTTTCCATAGAATGATTTGAGTTCCTCCAGGTATATTTCCAGCAGGGGGATTGCAGGGTCATATAGAAGGAAAAATTCTAGTTAGTTTGCTGTTTATTTCTTCCTAAGTGATCATTAGGAAGCAAAAAGAAAATAAGTTTGTAAATTTGATTTCAGAGTTGAATATTGAAGTTTATGTCTCTCCTCCTTCTTTAAACCACTTATTAATGTCATTTCCTTAGACATCAGTGTTGAAGCAAAAGGGAAAAAATAAGGTAGTTAGGTAAACATAGACAATCTGTCCACTTTCACCCAGACTTTGTTATTAACTATTCCAAGAAGATTTTGTTTTTTAAGAACTACTTGGAAAGGATCAAGGGAATCAGATTCTTCCTTTCTTTTCCCTAGTTTCTGTGCATCACCAGTTCACATAACATAACTTTAATGCGATTGTCAAATTTGGGCCATGTGCAAGGTACCAGTCTGATACTGTAAGCTCTTGAGTTATTTACCATAGGTAGAATATTCATTGTGTATTTCCTTTCTAAGAAACTAGCTTTGATGAAATCACCTCATGGAAGACTGCAAAAAGTACTCAAAAATATGTCAAAAGTTGGACCATTTTTTTTCCCCAAGTCCTCCCAAACTTCAAATTCAAAAAGATACAAGAACTGAGACTTAGCAGGCAATAATTTAATTATCAACATCACTACCAGACTTAGGGTGAAACTTTGAACTAATACATATTTAGGGGACTCCATAGTTTTTTCACATCTTGAATTTTCTTTCCATTTGATTGTATATGTTAATTTTATATTTGGTTTTAATTCTTTACAATCTCCTCCTTCACCGTTTGAATGAAAGCATACTGTTTGGTAGACATGAATGTGCTGATAGTCAAGGCAATTCCAGCTAGGACGGTAGCCAGGGCATGCTGCTGATGCCTGCAGTTTCTGTGATGAACTGAAGGGGTGGAAAGGGTGGGGGACAGGGATAGTCACATCAAGAGCAGATAGATAGAGGGCACCGGCTCTGGGAATACATTTAAAAGCATTCCTGCTGGGATTAAGGATGTTCTAAGGACAGGCAGCCAAATGTGTTCACAAAGGCACTTACTAGGGAGTTGTCAGCTGTATGCTTTTCAAGAGGATAGAAGTCAGAATTGTAAAATAATGGTTGTAGAAAATAAGGAATGAAATTAGAAGCTTCTGACCCAGGGTAGCTGATGAATTTCCATTTCACCCACTCCACTCATTGCAAAGGAAATGGGGCTATATCCTTTGATTTTGACTGAGATGGAAAGTTCATGGATCTGCTCACCCCATATACCATATTGTTAAGGGATGTTGAAAGTGAGAGTGAATTATCTCACCAGAGATTTATTCTTACAACTACTCCTCTTGGATTTTCATGCCAGGAATACTATCATAACTGCTGGGGAGCAATCAGTACTTTTATAGACTTGACTGTATGTGAGTGACATACATAACTATGTCTTAAGTAGCTATTTTATAAAGTACTAATTTACAAATATTTTCTCAAATAAAAATTGGGTGGTTCTCACTAATCCCATCACTTAATTGTTAGGCAGACAGAAACTGATGACTTCTGGTTGATTCCGCATAGTAGAAAGTAAGAAGGAAGATATGAATGCTATAATCAGAGATATTTTGCAAGAAAAGTTGATAAATTTTGAACTATAATCTTTTTCTATGATAAGTAGTCTACATACATAATAAAGCTCAGCATTAAGAGCTTATCAAAATAAAAAAAAAATCTGCAGTTTCTGATGCAAACTTTTTTCTAGTAGTAGACACCTTGAAACAGACAATAGCTAGACCATATAGAAGAACAGATATTACAACTTGCAGCAACCTGCCCAGGGAGCCAATCCCTCCTTAATGTCCTCAGTCCAGAGAGCCAGCCTGCTTCAAGTTAGACCTAGAGGAAGTCAGACTGCTATCTCTATCAACATTCCAGGGAGCCAAACAACAACCCCTGCAACAAGTGCCCTAGAGTGGCTAGGACTGGATTATTGACTGAAAGTTCCCTTAATTTTTCTATGCTTTCAACTTAGTACCAACTGGACAAAGCTAAGGTGCACTTGTAGTCCATTACAAGATGCCCACAGTTTCTCCACACCAACAGCCTCGATGAGGGCATACCTGAAACCCTCTTTTTGTATACAATGAAGCTTTCACTCTCCCTCTGCTTGCCTTTGAGTCTCTGCCAAAACTCAAGTGGCAGTGTATAGTCCCTTGCTATAATAAACTCTGATAAATAGCCTTTGTTTCTTTTCATTTGGTTGGTCTTTATTCATTTCCACACTGGTATATCATGGGAACACTTTATAGCAAGCAGCTTTACAAAATGAACATAAAATCTTTTCAAGGCCCTGGCAGGGCTTTTGCATTCTCTCTGCTTCTTTCTCAGTTTGACAGACTTGCCATTCAATTCAACACCAAGAAACAGGTGTTTTATACTCTTGTAAATTCCGACTTATTAAACTTTTGTTTAACATCAATGCTGTGTGCACAGGCTGATATTTAAATCTTTCATTGGTTCTTTGCATTTGTTCAATTCATGATTTACCTCCATTTATTTGGTGCTTTAAACTTTTTATTTTGAGACATATAGTTTTCATTTCCTTGATTTCCAATTGGATTCTTGTCATATTCACCTACACATAGTTCCCATCTGCTGACATTTCTTATCTTTTTTATGAATTTTGTTTGTTATTTTGTGGATACTCATTTCTACACCTTTACAGATTTTAAATTATGGTTATATGGCACTCTCAGATTACTGTATTATTTCTAGTTCTTTGGGCACAGATTATTTTATCTTTCAGTTTTATTGAATGAGGTTATTAGTATTAGGTTTCTTTGTACATTGTGTGAATGGGGTTTGAGAGCCCATCTCTTAAGATAACTTTTAAAAAATCTATTTTCTTCTTTTTTTTTTGTTTTGTGGTTTCATGATTATCTCATATAGAGACATTCAGATTTCAAAAGTATGACTTACATTAGTAGCTCAGATCTTCACTTCTTCATAATACTGTACTGTAGTCCTCTCAACTTCACTTCTGCAACAATCCAGTTCCCTATTCTGGTTATTACTTCCCAGAAAGAACATTCTGTGTCATAGTTGGCAGTTTTTCTGTATTCACTGACAAGCGTGTAGAGGACTTTTAAACTCTTCTGCTTTTCTATGGAGCTTTGATAATTTGAGTCTTTGGAATAAACTTGACTGTAGATAGATTAATAGTAAGAAATGTAGACACATTTAGTAAGTGCATCTGCATGAGAGTCCCACAGATATGAGGCTCAAAGAAAGACCGGAGAGTTGAAGCTTGTATATCATTTTGAGCTGCAGGAGAAAAACAAATCCTACAGAAGGATACCTGCACTCATATGTTCATCACAGCACTATTCACAATAGCAGTCATGGATCCAACCTAAGTGCCCACCAACATTGACTGGATAAAGAAAATGTGGTATATATACATCATGGAATATGGCACAGTGATAAAAAAGAACAAAATCATGCTTTATTGTGACAATATGGATGAAGCTGGCGAACAACATCCTAAGTTACTAACTCAGAAACAGAAAAACAAACTGCCCATGTTCTCACATATGTGGGCGCTAATTGGACATAAAATTAAACTAACAGACACTGGGTACACTAAAAGAGGGTAAGAGGAAGGGGATGAGTGTTCAGAAACTACCTATTGGGTACAATATTTACCATGTGGGGAATGGGGACACAAGCCCAGTCCCCACCAATATTCAACATGCCTATGTAGCAAACATGTACTTGTCCCCCCGAATTAAAAAAAAAAATAAAGAAAAAGAAAAGAAATAAGGACTTGAGGTTCTCAGGAGGAGGTAGCAACAAAATCTATGGGAAAATGAAGGGAGGAACTATATTGGGAGGAAAGATTGTCTTAAAATGCAGATAAAGTCTCCCAGATAGCAACTTTCGGGAGAAGAAGTGAAAAATCAGTTAAGAATGTGGTATCATGGGCATGGAGACCTTCAGTTTTTGAGCTTTTGTTTTGCTATCCTGGTTAATTTTCTTCTTGCCATCCTAGTTAATATAGATTTGAGGAAGTAGTTCACAACAATTGCATTCCTTTCATAGAGACTTCCTTTGAAACTTAGAGAAATCTTCCAGTGACGCGGGAGAGAAATAGGATTGAGAAACGGGAATGAGACTTTTATTCTGAAGCTGCTTTTTTTTTTTTTTTGTATTGGAATTTCACTCTGTTGCCCAGGCTGGAGTGCAGTGGCATCCTCACTGTCACAGCAGCCTCAATCTGCTGGGCTCAGGCGATCCTTCTGCCTCAGGCTTTCAAGTAGCTGGAACTACAGGTGTGCACTTCCCGGCTTATTTTTTGATTTATTGTAGAGACAGAGATCTCACCAAGTTGCCTAGGCTGGTCTCGAACCCCTGAGCTAAGTTAATTCTCTCACCTCAGTCTCCCAAAGTGCTGGTATTACAGGCTTGAGTCACCGTGTCTGGCCTGTAGCTGCTTCTTTAGTTTGAAAAACTCAGCATGTCAAATTACCCTGCTTTGGAGTGACATTTTCTGAGCTCCAAAAGGAGGGTGAGCAGGAACCTAATTCCTGGCTTTATATGGGAGATTTGGTTCTAGTCCCTCCACCAATGTGTGGTGTCATCAGTCTTATCTCTGCGCAGGAGTGAAATGGGATCCTCATGGCTCACTGTGTGACTTTTCTTGCCACATATGTCACTGCTCAACTCCGAGTTCCCTATAATATTTCTGATCCAGAGTTTTTTTCCCTTGCATTAGGATGTGGTTACATATTTTAATAAATTTTAAAATATTTAATTTATAATTACTTTTTGTTTGATGTCAGTAAAAGTAGTTACAACCTGCCTGATACATTAATAAACATTATTTGTCAGTCCTATTGTGGTCTAGATCTTAGTTAGCATGATTTTTAGCGACATTTAAAATTTTCAGATCAATTCTTTTGAAAATTTATCTCAGAGTAATTGTATTTGGTTGAGAGTATACACTTTCTGCATCTTTATAGTTTTCTGGCTGCCAAGTGTTCCTTGGTTAAGACAGTAGGCTTTGAAATGAGATCTAGGTTTAGGTCCCTGGTTTTGCCTCTTAACTGTGATCTGACATTTGACACACATTAATTTGATGTTGTTTAAGCCTCAATTTCCTCATACATAAAGTGAGAATGATGAAATTACCTATGTCATAGGATTGGGAGAGATACTGAACAAGAATATAGTACTTAACCTGGTGTCCAGCATATAGCAAACACTCATACATGAGTTTTGTGTCACTTCTACTACTTTTTCTGTTACTTTTATTCTTTTTTTTGGCAAAGAAAGAAAAGTTTATTTAAAAGTAAATTAGAGAGAGAAAGAGAAGGGAAAGAAAGGATTCACCTCCCCAAGACGGAAGGAGGCCAAAGCCAGGAAGCATAACTCAAAGAGAACATGGCTGCACCAGAATCTAGCAAGGCAATGACCTCTATTCTACCTTTCTCTTAAACAAACAGAAAAACAAAGAAAAAAGCACCAAAAAACAAATTGTATCTTTCAGTCTCCCACCCTGTTGCTTTTTTCTTTTCTTTTTTTTTTTGTTATTGGTTTGGTAATTTTAATCTGGTTATGAAAATTGGTATGTTCAAATGGCACTTCATATTTCAAAAGCTTTCTTTCCTTTGAAAGGAAACATGACTTATAATTTAGTATAAGATAACTTTTGTAAACAAAGTAGTTTATTTGTATATCAACATATATTTTGGTCACCTGGGCAGTATATCATAGAAATAAATTTGATATGTAAACATGCCACACTATTAATATTACATTAAGGACCACACTTCACAGATAGTGCATTCCCATGCCATATACCCAATGTAGAACAGTGCTCATTAAATAAATGTTATTGCCATAGTCTTCCCTGAGATTTTTTATTTTAATTTGGGGAGCAAATAGATTGAATATGTAATTAATAAAAATAAGCAATTTTCTTAAGGATGAAAAGATAGCAATAGTATAGTTTAGAAGTCATTTTACAAGATTGAAACTATTCAAAATTATAGCCACTCACAAATATGTGGTTTATTATTCAAATGCTGGAGTTATTACAGGACTGGTGCCTGCATTCTGATTTTAACATTAAAAAGTATACTTGTGATTGAATACCATAACACCACTTATGAAGGAAAAATTTTAATGCCCATGACTCTAATAGTATATTGTTATAACAATTTCATGCCATCCAGTAAAATAGTGATACTTTTCACAAAAACTAAAAAGTAGACACACACACACACAGATACATGAACTCTATCCTTTAAGTGGTGTCTTAATATTTTGCTTCCTGAACGGCTTTAAGCACGGAGATTATGTATATTTTTGTCACTTCAGTAGCAGTTACCATTTTCTGAGCTGTTCATCTTATACTGAATTCTGTCATTAGTCTGTACTAATAATATGTTCTTTTACTTTATGAGAATTTATTCAACTGGAAGACAATACATTTTTTCAAGAACAGAAAATAATGTCACACACATCTTATTGCAAAATATATAAACTATATAATTTTGCATTTAGATTTACAAAGGTGGCAAGAAAGTGCTTTTAGGAACGTATACATTTGATATGTTTTACAAGTTTTTATTTTTATTACATACCCTTGTGGCTATTTAAAAACTTGATTTTATTAGTTGTGCTTTTTTATAGTGAGTAAGATACCTTTAAGCAAAATTAATCTTAGTTTCGGTGAAACAATGACCTTTGAGTTTACAGACAACATCTGGAGGAAACAGCTGGGTTACTGATCAGGTGTTTTTTCAAGTAGAAGTGCAATGTGGTGTTCCTGTGGTACTGTTTAGAGATTTTCAATTCTCACATCATGTAGCACACAGTGGTACTATTAATTAGAAACTGATGGAAAGCCAGAAATAAATCCTTATGTCAAGCAGAATGTCTTACATGGAGGATATTCGAAAGTCATGCAACTTTCTGAAATTGAAATGTTCAGTGCAACAGCAAGGATAACAGATTCCCTGCTACTAAGTCAATATTTTCCAACTGCTAAATTTTAATTTCTTTAATACTTAGTTTCTCTCTTAAGTACATAACATTAAAATGGACTTTTCTAGCTCTTAAAAAATTAGTGATACAAAAAAATCTACCAAATTGTTCAAATCCCATTGTATATGCTTTGGAAAATAAATTCAATTATTTTGCTTTGTTATAATTGCAAACTTAATAATTGCAAAGGTAATGTTAAAACTTTCTCCAATTATGATGAATTTCCCACCTCACTGAGTCCTAATCATGAGTGCATTCCTGGACCATGATATCAGATATAATGGGCAAATACACTGGTCCTTTCCTAAAATTTCTAACTGATTTTTTTCTCTTAAAACATGTTGCAATGCAATGAATACCCAGTGATAACTTTTTCTTATTTACTTCATATGTAATATGCCTGGCAATGGGTAGCCTGATATACCTTTATAGATAATAGAGTTCACATTCTCAAAGTGTGCTCTGTGTACCAGTAGCCTGGATATCACCTGGAAGCTTGCCTGAAATGCAGATTCGTAGACCCCATCTCACAATAACCAAATCAGAATTTGCATTTTTTGCAATATTTTTGGGTGATTTGTCTTCACATTAAAGTTTTAGAAGCCCTGTCTTGGTACAGTGACTGCACATCACCATGTTTGTGTAACTTTAAATACTATAATCTGCATCCTGACCCAACGAAATGAAATAAAACGTGGGTTCTGTGGCAGAAGGAAATGGGCTAGACAATGGCTTTGCTTATTTATTTATTGATTTATTTGGAGTCTCACTTTGTTGCTCAGGGTGGAGTGCAGTTGCACACTCATAGCTACCCCAATGTCGACCCGCTAGGCTCCAGTGATCCTTCTGCCTCAGCCTTCCAAGTAGCCAGAACTAAATGTATGCTACCACTTCCAGCTAATTTTTTATTTATTGTAGAGACGAGGTCTTGCCAATTTGCCCTGCTGGTCTCGATCCTGCAGGTTCTGGCAATCCACTCACCTCGGCCTCCCAAAGTGCTGGATTACAGGCTGAGCCACTGAGTCCAGCCAACACTTGCATTTTTTAAAAAAACTTCCGGGTGAAACTTAAAAACAAATTGTCTGGTAGATGACTGTCTAAGTCAGAATCATCTATCCATGCCTGTGAAAATGTCCATTCCTGATCAAATCCAGAGTTTTGAATTCTTTAGATGTAGGGTAGTTGGTTGGAAGTTGCTAGTTTATCAACTCATTGTTCACAATTAAACTTCTGCCTCGTTAAAGCTGTTACAAAAAAGTTTAGCCTTTCCTAAAATTAACTTTAAAAATTACATTTAAAAATTTTATATAGAAAACATAATCCAGAGGGTAGAAAATGTTTCAGTCATGTTTGGCCAGGGGTGGATGCCCATTCTTCAATTCTTCCTCCTCCAGTATTAGATTCATCCTTAGGTGGAAAAATGCCTTCAGCACTCATAGAGCTCAGTCATGTTTTCAAATCCTGGTAGAGGAAAAGAGAGAACATTTTTTTGTTAGTTTGTTTTTTTGTCTTTTTTTTTTTCCGAGAAGACCAGGACATTTCTTTTCCAGCAAATTTCAGCAAATACATTCTTCATGATAAGTATTTAAACCAACCACTGTGATCAGGACATTTGCAATTGACTTAAGCTAGTTAGAGACTTCTGACTTGTTAAGATACAGGGGTAGGGCAAACTTTACCAAGGAAAGCCAGGTTCTCTTTTGCAGAAGATAAGCAAATTCAATGCTGGACAGCAAATCAGCAGATAGTCACTCTGGAATTTTTTTTTAAGGAAACTTTGCAAAATTATACTTTGTAAGTAGCCATGTTTTTGTAAAATATGGCACTTGGGACTCAAAAGAAAATAATAATAACACAGGAACCTGCTCACTCTCAAAGCAATTTACAAACAGGGACTATTTATAATACACAATAATAAATAAAAATTCAAAATACATGCTTTCACTAAAAACTTTAAATACTATATTTATCCCTAATTGCTGCATCATCGAGTAAAGGAAAACTGTTTCTCAAAAATTTGCTTACTTTTATGTTTTGAAACTGATTTTGCTTCTTTCAGTATGTATTTAAATTCTAGTTACGACTCTATTTCAGCATATGAAATTTTATAATATGAATTCTATGTTACATTGGAGATAATCAATCATGTTTCAATGTAATCCACATTGCATAGGAGACTTTTATTATAAGCATTATCGTTGTAGTATAGTAAAGTGCATTGTTAATGAGGCATAGAAAAAGAATAATTTCAACTAATAGGCATATATGTCAAATTTCAATTAGGACTATGTTGGAATCTGAAAAGAGAGATGAGCTTATAAATTTAAACCTTTGACCTTCACCATAAAGTACAAGGTTGAGAGGAAAATTAAATTATTGTGTTGTAAAATACAAATTTGAATAAATTAATGTGTTCTGAAACTCTCATGTCTCTTAGATTGTGTATAGTTTTTAAAAATTTTAGGTACTTGCTTATAACTTTGGTATGTTTGCTTTTATTCCATGTGCTGTAATATAAATTAATGGAAAAAATATACAAAAACATCAACACAGGTTCATTGTGTGTCTACTCTGTTAAGCAATGCACCAGTATATAAATTACTGGTCTGAATTAGTGTCTGATGAAACACATCAGCCATACAGAATTTTTTCTCTAAGAAAAATGACCATAATTCCTTAGTATTCACTTAGTATTATTACATATACTAAGTGAACATTCAATTTCCCTTGATTGATATATATATACACTTTTTAAAAAATTTGCAATTGGTTTCTTTGCATCAGGATCCAAATAAAATTCACACATGGCATTTGGTTGACCTCTGCTTCCATTTTATCTTAGTCTATTAGATTTTTCCTTCTCGCAATTATTTCTTCATAAATTAGATTCTTTTTCCTATAGAGTGCTCTACATTATCCATTGTTCTGATTGCATACCTGTAATCCTTTTAAACCTTGTCCCTCCACTCTGAGTATTTCTGTAATTAGAATTGGAAGCTTCTTCTGATTTATATCTGATTATTTTTTGCAAAGAATATTTCATGGGAAGTACAAGATTAGAGATGATTTTTTAAAAAAAGTTTTACTCAACATTTAAAATTGAAAATGACTTTGAAATAGAAGAATACACACACACACACACACACACACACACACACACACACACACACACAAATTCGTATTTGGTATTTGAAGAACCGTCTTTTAACCACACACCAATGCTGTCTCATACTTAAGTGACCTATTATAATGATAAGTTTTTATTTCTAAAAAGACAAATGTTTTCACAATTTATAGTTATTCTATATTATGTCTTAACAAAGGATTCTGCAATACATGACATTCTAATTTTTCTCTTACATTTAGGAAGACATTAACTTTTTTACTTAGATTTTTGCCCATCCTTTGTCTTAAAACCCAATCTCTCTCTTCTTCTCAAGTCATTTTTCAGAACTTTGAGTCTGAAAAACTATTTATTGCATAAGAAATGAGATAAAGAGCACAGAATTTAGGAATTGATATCAATGACATGTATATTCTCCTGAACTGAGGGAACCAAGGTCAAACAGAAGTGAGATTAAACTATTATCCCTGGATTCTCAGAGTCTTTTCCAAAAATATGTGGGAATGATACATGGACAAATTTTAATTCAAATGTCAACAGAGACTTAGGAATGTATCTGAAATGACCAAATACAGAAAAAGATCAATAAAGGTAAAGCAATGCAACATATTACAGTCATTTGCAAGAACTATCTCACATCTAAGGAATGCATTTGGATTAATAGTGAGGGATATATTTGATTAGTTAGAATTAAAAACAATATGTTCCCTACAGTATAGAAGTATGACTTACACAGTACCTTTAGCAACATTTTAAAAATACAGGAAAGGGGGGTGTGGAGGTGTGCACTACCACCAACCTCGAAGATGCCTGGTTGCTGTGGGTTCTTGAGCAGAGCTGGCACTCGGGAGTGAATTGAAACCGTGTGGGTGAGTTAGTGCATCCCTAGCAGAGCCACTGTCAGTGTTTGCAACATATTGTGGTGTTTTGTATTTCTTTCTCAACCAGTAAGTCAGGATGGGGACACAGCCACTGGGGCCATCGCTGACCCTAGCTCCACAGACATCCAGTGGGATTTTCTAAACACATGGAGCACTTACATGAATGAAACATTAAAGGAAATTGATGATGTCTATGAAAAATATAAGAAGATGATTTAAACCAGAAAAAACACCTGCAGCAGCTTCTCCAGAGAGCATTAATCAATAGTCAGGAATTGGGAGATGAAAAAATTCAGATTGTCACACAGATGCTTGAATTGGTGGAAAATCAGGAAAGACAAATGGAGCTGCATTCACAGTGTTTCCAGGATTGTGCTGAAAGTGAAGCAGGCACTGGTAAAGCAAAGATGGATTCCAGCCAACCAGAAAGATCTTCGGAAGACTTCGCTGACAGCAAACCAGTGAAAGCCATAATTTATATCATATGACAAGTATGATTGAAGACTGTGATAATCAGCCACCTAAAGAAAAAAAAAAAATCTAAATCGGCAAAGAAAAAGAAATGCTCTAAGGCCAAGCAGGAAAGGGCAGCTTCACCAGTTGAGTTTGCAATAGATCCCAATGAACCCACATACTACTTGTGCACACAGAAGAAAGAAGAAAAAGATTAACCACACACTTCCTAAAAAACAGCAGAGCACAGAATCAGCAGAGAATGCAGCACAAGAAGAAACTTGAAAACACACACATACATTAACCCTAAAGTCAAAAGAAAACAAACAAACAGGAAAAACTTTATAAGAACCTTATGATAAGGATAAACAATCATATTTCAAGAATCAGCATGAACATGAATGAACTAAAAGCACCACTGAAAAGACATAGAATGGTGGACTGGAAAAGAAACCATGACACAATTATATGCTGCATCCAGGGGACTCATCTCACTTCAAGAGATGCACACAGACTCAAGATTAAAGGTTGGAAAACAAGTTTCCAGGCAAATGGATTGCAAATGAAGGCAGGAGTTGCAATCTTAATATCAGACAATATAACAATTAAGCTATCACAAATTTAAAAAGATGCAAAAGGACACTACATAATGATAAAATATTCAATCCATCTTAAACATATATACACCCAACACAGGAGCACCAGCATTTATAAAGCAACTACTAAGTAAACTAAAAAAAAAGATATTGACTATAACACTACTATAGCAGGGGACTTGAATACCCCTGAAAGCCCTAGATACATCATTGAGGCAAAAAATCAACAAGAAGATCCAGGGCCTAAGCTTGACACTTGACCAAATGGTACTAATAGATACCTACAGATTATTCCACCCAAAAACCACAGAATGTACATTCTACTCATCATCACATGCAACATACTACAAGATGGATCACATCCTTGGCCATAAATCAAGCATAAACAAATTCCATAAGGTTGAAATCGACCCATAAACATTCTCAGACCATAGTGGAATAAAAATAAAATCAACATCAACAACATTTTCCCAAAGCCCACAAAGATATGGACACTAAATAGCATGATGCTGAACAATTACTGGGTCAATACTGAAATCAAACAGAAACTGAAAATTTCCTGGAAACAAATGAAAATGAAGAAGCATCTTACCAAAACCTCTGGTATGCCATGAAAACAGTTCTCAGAGGGGAATTTATGTCTCTATGAACACACATCAAGAAAACAGAAAGATCAGAAGTTGAGAGTCTAACAAATCACTTAAGGGAGCTGGAAAGAGAAGACCACCAAAATGCCAACTTTAGTAGAAGAATCCAAATAACAAAAATAAGAGCCCTAATATGGGTCATAAAAGACAAAAATATCATAGAAAACATGAACAAAACAAAAAGCTGGTTCTTTGAAAGAATTTAGGTTTGAAAGGCCCCTAGCCAGAATGATTTTAAAAAAGCCCAGCTAAACACAATCAGAAATACAAAATATCAAATCACAACTGACCCCGAAGAAATACAAAAGATTATCAGAGATTACTATGTATACCTATATGAAAACAAACTTGATAACCTAAATGAAACGGGTAACTTTTTGACATCACAAACCTGTCCGCATTGAAACAAGAAGACATTGAGACACTAAATAGACCAATAACAACCCATGAAATTGACTCTGTCATAAGAAAACTACCTACCAAAAAAAGTCCTGAATGACTTTCCAGCAGAATTTTACAAAATGTACAAGGAGGAGCTGGTGCCAATCCTACTGAAAGTATTCTGGGCAATTAAGAAAGATGGAATTCTCAAATCATTTTATGAAGCTAGCATCACACTGATACCCAAACCGGGTAAAGAGGCAACAAAAAAAGAGAACTACAAGCCAATATCCCTTATGAACATAGATACAGAAATCCTCAACAAGAATCTTGCAAATTAGATCCAAAAACACATCTCAAAAGTCATCCACCATGACCAAGTAGGCTTCATTCCCAGGATACAGGGCTGGTTCAACATTCGCAAGACCATAAATGTCATTAAATACATCAACAGATGTAAAAACAAGAGCCAAGTGACTATCTGATTAGATGCAGAAAAAGCTTTTGATAAAATTCAGGATTGTTTCTTGATAAAAATCCTCAAACACTGAGGTATAGAAGGATTATACCTCAAAATAGTAAGTGCCAGTTATGATAAACCTACAGCTAACATATTGCTAAATGGACAGAAACTGGAAACATTTACCCTGAAAACTGGAACAGGACAAGGCTGCCCACTCTCACCACTCTTGTTCAATATTGTGTTGGAAGTCTTAGCTTGGGCAATTAGACAAGAGAAAGAAATCAGGGGAATCCAAAAAGAGAAAGAGTAAGTCAAGTTATCCCTCTTTGCTGATGATATGATCCTATACCTTGAAAATCCAAGAGAAACTGTCAAAAACCTGCTTGCACTGATAAAGGACTTTGGCAAAGTCTCAGGGAAGAAAATAAACATGCAAAAGATGGTTGCATTCCTACACACAAACAATAAGCAGGCAGAGACCCAAATAAAAAGCTTAATCCCATTCCCAATAGCCACACACAAAAAATGAAATACCAGCTGGGCTCGGTGGCTCAGCCTGTAACCCCACGCCTTTGGGAGGCTGAGGTGAGTGGATTGCCTGAGCCCGCAGGTTCGAGACTCGCCTGGGCAGTGAGACCTCATCTCTACAATAAATCAAAAAAAAAAAAAAAAAAAAAATTGAAATACCTCAGCATCTTTCTAACCAGAGAAGTGAAAGACCTTTACAATGAGAACTACAAAACACTGCTCAAAGAAATCCAAGAAGACACAAGCAAATGGAAAAATATTCCATGCTCATGGGTGGGAAGAATCAACATTGTTAAAATGTCTATCCCACCAAAGGCGATCCACAGATTCAGTGCAATACCCATTAAGTTACCAGCAATCATTCTTCTCAGACCTGAAAATCACAATACAGAAATTCATATGGAAACATAAATGACCATGAATAGCCAAAACAATCCTTAGCAAAAGAAACAAAGCTGGAAGTATCACATTTTCAGATTTCAAACTTTACTATAAGGCTATTGTAATCAAAACAGGTATTGGTACAAGGACAGGCACATAGACCAATGTAATGGGATAGAGATTCCAGAAGCAAAGCCTCGATTCCTCAGCCAACTCATCTTTGACAAAGCCTCCAACAACATCCACTGGGGAGAAGAGAACCTATTCAGTAAACGGAGCTGGGAAAACTGACCTCATGCAGAAGATTGAAACAGGACCCCTACTTATCACCATACACAAAAATTTACTCTAAATGGATCAAAGACTTGAACATAAAACCTCTATAAGAATCTTAGAAAATGCAGGAGACAACTTTTTGGAAATTGGAACTGACAACCAATTCCTATTCAGAACCCTAAAGGCCAATACTTTAAGAAATAAGATAAAGTGGGACCTCATCAAACTAATGAGCTTTGCAAAGCAAAAGAAACCATCAAGCGAGCAGGGAGACAGTCACAGAATGGGAAAAAATATTTGCTAACTGTATATCTGACAAAGGCCTAACATCTAGGATCTACAAAGAACTCAAATGTGCTGAAAGAGAAAAAACAAACAGCCCCTATAAAAGTGGGCAAAAGACATGAATAGACACTTCTCAGAAGAGGATATTCAGGAAATCAACAGACACATGAAGAAGTCCTCAGCCTCACTCATCATCAGAGAAATGCAAATGAAAACCACCTTGGGATATCACCTATCCCCAGTAAGAATGGCCATCATTAATAAAAACACATAGCAGCAGCTGCTGGCGAGGATGTGGAGAAAAAGGAACTCCTCTACACTGCTGGTGGGAATGCAAACTCTTTGGTGGGAGAGTAACCTCTTTGGAAAACAGTGTGGCGATTTCTGAAAGAACTAGAAATTAACCTTCCATATGACCCAGCAATTCCCCTATTGGGAATATACCTGGAGGAACTCAAATCATTCTACAAAAGGATACCTGCACACATATGTTTGTCACAGCTCTATTCACAATAGCAAAAGCCTGGAACCAACCATGTTATCCATCTAAGATGGACTGGATAAAGAAAATGTGGTACATATACACAATGGAATATTATGCACTCGTAATGAAGGACAAATACGTGGACTTCACAGCAACTTGGATGAATTTAGAGTCGATCATACTCAAGTGATCTATCACAGAAACAAAAAACAGAATACCTTATGTTCTCACTCATAAGGGGGCCTTGAAAAATTATAATACTATAAGAAATTGTTGGGCAGTAATGGGAAACTGTCACGGGAAGGAGGTGGGATTGGCAGTTGAGGCAAACTGCTAGGGGAGGGAGGGGCATACCTCATTAACAAGGGTACCTGCATAATCATTGTCTGTATACCTAACCTTGAATTGTACCCCATATCTTTATAATTAAAAAAATAAATTAATGAAAATACAGGAAAATAAGAGATACTATTGTATCTCTATTGTAACACTATTGTAATGATTTAGAAGGTATATTTTTGAAATTATTGCATTTATAAATTAATAGTTAAATGAATTATCAAAAAATAAAAACCTTATTCTTTAAAAGTGACTTTAAGATCTTTTCATTCAATTTATTTTAATTTAAAAATAGAAGTGTGAGACCCAAAGAGGTTATGATTTGATTACAATCAGAAAGTTAAAGTAAAAACTGCAACTAGAACCTAGATCTCATGGGGCTTCAAGATTTTATGTATGTGTTTATTTTTTTAACCACATCAGTTACTGATTTTATTTTATTTTCTGGAAAACCTTTTTCTATTTAATTTGATTATTTCATTCATTTAGTAGAAAGACTAGTTTTAAAAACATCAATTATATAAGTTTCTAAAAAACATGTAAGACTAAACTATTATAAATAACCTTTTTTTTGTATTTTTCTTTCTTTAAACAGAACCTTTTATTTCATATACTAAAATCAAATGACATTATACTGCCACTTTTAAGTGAAAAACTTACTAAATAACTTGAATTTTTATATCCAGAAATGACAGGGATAACGCAATAATTGCCCTGTCAGTGAACAGTTTGTTCATATGCCTTGAGAAATTATTTTTAATATTTGATATTTCAACCCTAATATTTTCTAATAAATTAGTTATGTCACCCCATTATGCTTACTAGGAGATATTATTAATTTGAACACTTTGGTTCTGTTCTATTTCTGATTAATTTATGTAAATACTTTGTGTATACATGCCAAAAATATGGAATGGTAAATTGCATAATGTTTGGTTCTATTTATTCTATTCTAGTTTATTCTATTGTTTGTACCTTTAAATACTTATCTTCTCTATTCTGTATTAATAGTGCTTAAAATTCAGTGCCAAATTGTTTGCCTATGAGTCATTGACTTACTTTACAGTTACAGAAAATATTCACATATTTCATAGTGTTTTAATGAAAGAAATATTTGATTTTAAACCAAATGTGGATAGGCTGAAGGATACGGTGGTGGGAATAGAGGTGATAGACTTAAGGGAGTCTGGCAACCTGTATGTTGTTTGTGTTTTTGCTATTATTTAGCATAAATTGACATCTCATTTTGTTCAGACTACGATGGCTATCTTTTCAGATTAATGATTTCCTGTGACTGAAATGCACATACCAAATATAAAGTGATTGATAGCCTCTATAGAAATTATATTAATGGTGGCAATCACACCATTAAGGCAATGTCATTAAGTATATTCTATGATCTACAAAATTGTTAAATGTTTATATCTTGTGATTTTTTCTCTAATCTTTTATTTAAGAAAAGGCATGTCCATTAATAAATGTAATTTAAAGTTTAAAATTAAAAAATGATGTTTCAAAATGAGAACCAAATATATGACACATTTATTGGTATGAAAAAGAGATATATGTTATTATTCAGATGTTTACACTTATTAGTGCAAAAATAACTTGATGTGTATGATAAGAAGGTTCCTAGCAGATGTCTCTTTGATATAAGATATAAAACAGCACATACCTCATTAAACAACACATCAAAAGCATAAAAGTGCAACCATTAATCTATATTTCATAATTTCCTTATAATAATTCTAAGTGAAACTCATTGAACACAAATGAAAGAGCTATAGAAGAAGGTGGTGATATTAAAATTGATATATGGTTGATTCCTTTTTCCTTTGAATTCTATCAAATATCTGTTGGTCCAAATTGAATAAAAAGAATGAAAAATAGTTTAATATATGAATGATAGCTTAAGAACATTTCCTAGAGGAAAGAGGACTAATTTCACTAGTTCATCAAAAATGCATATTACTAACGTGTTAGCTTTGAATGAGATACTGTGTACCATCAAACCCAATTCCTACGTTTTACAGATGAGAATATTGAGGTACACAGTCATTAATGAACTAACTTTCTCTCACACAACTAATAGAATTAGAATAGCTATCAGAATTGAAATTTTTCTTTCTTTTTTTTTTTTTTTTGAGTTGGAGTCTCACTCGGTCGCCCAGACTGGAGTGCGCTGGGCGCTCCCGGCCACCGCAGCCTCGACCCGCTGGGCTCCGGCCATCCTTCCGCCTCCGCCTTCCGAGTAGCCGGGATTACAGGCATGCGCCACCACGCCCGGCTGATTTTTTGATTTATTGTAGAGATGAGGTCTCGCTGCCTAGGCGGGTCTCGAACCCGCGGGCTCAGGCAATCCACTCACCTCAGCCTCCCAAAGGCGCGGGATTACAGGCTGAGCCACCGAGCCTGGCTAATTATTTAGAATTTATTTGTGGCAATCTTAGTACAGAAATAATCAATTCACAACCATTTTACTTGCTAAAAAAGTAAATTATTTTATTAAACAGTCAGGCTTCAGTTATCTGTAAATATAGTTGCTGTCATAAAACAAATATTAATTAATTATCAAGGTATAAACCAAAAAGTACAAGAAGAAATGGTGTCAACAAATAAATGACCTACCCATAACATCCATCTTTGAGGCCTTGACATCATACTAACAAACGTAAACTGTCACGACTTTTAACATGATATAGTAAATTAAATAATCAGAAAAGTTTACCAAACTTTAATTTGCATCTTACTTTAATTCATATAAATAATGTCTTATTTCAGAGCTAACACATTGATATTTATTATATTATGCAGTGTCTTTGTTATATAGATTACTCACAGCTTCCTGAAACTATTCATTTTTGTAGTAGGAGGGAATAATCCACCAAATGCTCTTGTATCTGGTTTACACAGTTTGTAAGAGAAGGACCCAGATTTTGAACACAAGCAAATTGTCTCCACCCTTTTAACAATCTTGCTATTCTGCCCAGATGAAGAAAAAGAAAAAACTCATCTCCCTTTTGGCAGTCAGAATCTCAGATACCCTGAAATAATTTTGTGGATATTTTAATAGATGATTTCAATAGGTTTTGATTCTTTTAAAAGAAAGTCTGATTTTTTATAGCAATAATAGAATCATAGTTATTCTTCTAATGATCAACTTTTTGACATAATTTCATCATATTTTATTAAGTTAAACTTATTCCTTCTAGTGTAATTATTTAGACATTCAGGTCCATCTAGGTAAATTAACCATATAAAAGTTCAATCTACAAGCTGTGGTATTTCCTGAATTCCTTTTGGAGCAATTTACCACCAGAAGGGAATTTTGTAAGTCAGTTTTCTAAAGTAGCTCATTTTATAATAGTCTAACTGGATAATCTTCTTTGTAGAATCATCTTTAATATGTTACAGCATCATAGCTTTCAGTACAAAGTTCCAAACTTTATAGTTCACTTTCTTATTATAACAAACCAGAAGGTAAGGAAATATCTTCAGAGGCATGAAACTGAAATAACTGTTCAGGGGCAATTGTTATAGATGTATTCAGTCAGTCATTTTTGAAGATTTAAGACCATACCTATTTTCTTTTCTTATGACTTTTGGAGAACTTTATCCCCCAAATCTATTCCATTGTCTTTTGTTTTATTGCTTTAAAGTTTTCTCTGAAATCATTTATACGTTTTAAAGTTCAAGAGAATGGTCCTCTACCGTCTATGAAAAAGACAAGTTTCTGTTTTTGTCATCTGTCACCTCCTTACAGTTAACAGTTTCTGCTAAAAAACTGAGATATTATAAAGCACATTGACCATACATTATTAAGCCTTTGTATGTCCTTTGTTGTTTCTGTATAGGTACTTTCATGTTATTAAGTATTTTAAACAATGTTTAAGTAGCTGCAATTTGCAAAATATCCATCTTAAGACACCATTTAGTAAAATAGCTAAAGAAAAATTTAAAAGTTGTAATTTTACAGTATTTTTTTTTTTGAGACTAACAAGGGATCCATTAATAGAACTATAGTGTTTTGCATTTGACAGAGGGTAATGCTTGGAGAGGAACTGATTAATGAACAGAAATTGTGGTCCAAGTATCATGCATCAGATATCTACAGGGGTCAGGCAATAGTATAAATGTGGCAAACAGAATCAGTAAGAGTTGTGACAAGTCAAAGAGATGTCCTCATTTTAATGTGGCAGCTTGAGCTAGTTGGAGCCCTGCAGAACGGTGAGTTCAACTGCAGCCAGATCTCATAGTTGAGGGAACACATGATATTCAATTTCATGTTTAAAAAAAGTCTCAATATTCAAATTCCAGTAACTAATGCAAACAATTTAAAACTCTTAGTGAACCATTCAACATGTGTCTGATGATCAAACCTTTCCCCAAGAATGTGGCTGCTTTATTCAGTGATTCAAGATGACACATTGAAGGAGGCAGGTGAGGGCTAAGAAAACAAAGTTACCGGGAGTGTGAGCTCTAAATTAAGGAAAGTCAAGATTTTTGAGCAAGAGAGGAATTTATACTCAAAGCCTTTATAAAGGAAATGAGCACTTATACCTTCAGATGAGCATTTCATGTCAAAGTAGATATTTTGACTACTCACTTATTTCTAATCATTCTGGTATTTACTACTTAAAATTTTTTGGTATATACTTTTCAAATTCTTTATGGAAAGTTCACTAATTATACATTGCAAGAAGTCTTATTACTTTATAATCAACAACCTGATTCATTATCATTTTCAATATACTAAAAATAGTAATTAAGCATATATATTTAGTAAACTCTTAGTACTGAGATTGTAAAGTATACTGAGTATACAAAAATATACTGTTCTGCTGGATCTAATATAGAGTTGAAAAATTACAAGAAAATAATTCTTAAAATGTTTATCCCACATTTCCCAAAATTCTTAGCTTCTTTTTATCCTAATTAATTAAAATAAATATTTCTTTTAGTTAATATACACATTTTAACTTTAGACCTAAAGTATGTCATCTGGTTATTGTTGAGAGAAGTAAAGCAACTTACAAAATGTTCTCTGATTGTCTTAAAACTGACTCTTACAAACTCATAATGTAGTGTAGTGTCTCAACCAAGTAATTTTTTCAAAAAGAGTCATTCTAAGTTATTATTCTTAACTTGTTTATAATCTCAGCTCAGATATGCAATCTAAGACCCTTGGCCTAATAGTCTTATTTTTATTGTGTCTAGGCCCCTTGCAACACTTTGCTCTTTTCTCTGAGCATTATGGATTTGAGCAGTTTTACATGATCTGCACCAAGTCTTACACCATATCCTGCTCCTTCCTTTAATAGAAGAATCTTCATCCTAGCTACTCTAGGTCCATAGACTCAGTGATCAGACAGTGGAAACTATTTCCCATGAGGTGGAGATTCAGAAATGATTCAAACTAAACAGGTTCCAAGAAAGGGCAAGTTGATAACATGGATATACTTTTATTGGTGTCATGCATGGGAATGATCACAGATTAAATCATGATATAATGGGAGGCTACTTACATATGTGCATTGAATAGAGGACACAATGTGACAGGATAAATAAATAAGACAGTTATAAGAAAGGAAACAAGAGGATGAGAGTGGAAGTGAAATGCTTTGTGGTCTCATCTTGCTTCCCAAACATACAACTTCCACTGCAGTATTAGAAGGAAAAAACAATGAAAATGCATTTTTGATTTTAGTGCTGTATCTATCCCAAGAGAAGTTATTTTTCATCCTGCTACCTTCTAATCTCAAGAACAGTCTTCTTTAGTTTCTTAGGGTAAGAACCGTCATTATTTTGAATCCTTAACTCATAACTTTTAAAATATAATGCCTATAAGTTTTGAAATGATTCAGACATCTAAGGTTTTAAGAAAAAATGATCTGAAATGAATATGTGATTTATAAATACATTTATAATTTTGGCCAATTTGTAAAGCACGTCATGACATTGCTCTGAAATTCTGAAAATTCAGTTAGTAAGCATAAACAGCACATAGAAGTAAAGCTGTTTTATTTTTTAGCAAAATCTTTAATTGCAGATATTATTCGTTTTCATATTTATTGAGAACCACTATCCCTTTCCTCTCCTCCCCACACAAACATGTAATAATTTTTTCCTGGATTTATCTAAATTTGATAAAAAGAAAATAATTTCAACAAAACATGTAAGAATGGCAAAGTCATGATTACACCACCATATTTTAAGAAAACCAGTTTCTTAATGTGATTATTTTCCTGTAATCTTATCCAAAATTCTAACTGTTCATGTTATTTAAAATGTTCAAATAACATTTTAAACTTCAGATGGGACTGAATCTAAAAAGCTCATACTTTAAAAAATTTTATTTCTCTTGATGTAAGAATATACCAGAGGAAGAAAACAGACTAATATACGAATTAGGTGCATTTATTTAAATAACGAAAAACACACAATGACAGGCTACTAGTGATCTATGGATGACAATAACAGGTTGTATGGAAAACAATCCATGGGTAAATAATGTTTATTTCCTCAAAATGTCATGTATAACCTACACAACAAGGTATTCAATGTCCACAGGGGACTGTTGACTATATACTGTCAGCCATTATTGTCTCATTAATCTTAATTTTCCTTTTACCTAAGAGATATCTGCATTCCTTATGGTAGACTTGTCTGTTTCCTACATTAATATATTCTGCATAGTTTTGTGACTGAAAGACAGTAAGCTCAGAGTTAAGTTTGAAACAGCAGGAAACATGCTGTCACATCCTACCTGGAACATAGACAAGCAAAAATATTCATCCTGTCCATATAATTAGAAAGATTGTCACTAAAAACGGTTATATTGTAAAATTCATTGCTAAATGGATATGGAAATGATAAGTCTTCCTGTATTTCACTTTATGGCAATAATGCTTCATGCCTGTTAATACTGTACACTCCTAATACATTGAGATTTTATAACATAACATATTCTTACATATATGTTTCCTACCTATTTATTTTGATTTTCTTTCCTACTCTGAGAATGCATTTAGCAAAATATTTTCCTCACATTAATTTACTTTATTGTACGGCTACATTTTCTCCTCTTTTTGAACATCTCTAATATCTTATTAGAGTTTTTTGATACTTGCCATGCAGAACACAAAGTGATTACAAAGAGCTCAGATTAGTGCATTCAGTGCTCTACCTCTTTTCACATTGTCTGTATCCTCCTGATATGGGGATAGGTTGCAGAGCTGGTAGCGTCTAACCTCTTCAATCCACTCCATTCCCAAGACAGGGACATTGAGAGGATTTCTGTGGCTCTTCCCTGGGTCAAATATGTGAAAGCATAAAAGCTATGACTCAAAATGCAAAGAAATTCCCAACTATAAATGTCTTTTTTAGTCACTTGCGGCTAGGCAGCCAAGGTCTCTGAATGTGTTTCCCTAAGTCTGCATGTCTTTTGTCCCGAGCAGGATGAACCTGAGAATGAATTCTTGAGAATGAGAATGAAGTGTTAGGAGACTTAGATCTGATTAAAATAGCAATTGGCAATAACTCTTCATGAGTCCCTGTTTTCTAGTATATTTTGGTAAGGCTATGTGAAAGATGGATTCAGCCTGTGACAAGCGATGGAGAAGCGACATTCAAGACTTACCATTTGTGTACTCATTCACATGAAGGAATGTAGAGAGGGAAGAACGTCATACACTGAGGCCTGTATTTAGTAAAGGTGCAAAAGTGACTCTAACACTAATGGTAAGTAGGACTGACAAAATGGAGAACAGAGCAACAGCGATTATTATAGCTAATGTGAAAGAAAAAGGGCAGTTTTTTTGGTTGCTGTTTTATTTTTTTCTAAACAGCAGGCTTTGCTTTCTCTGACTTTAAGCCTACAACCTGTTTCACAAGCCAGAAGAGGACACGGTGAGGTGTGAATTGTGGATAAGCCCCATTAACCTACTGTAACCAAAACACCTTCTGTGGTTCTTCAGGGAGAGGGGTGGGCTGCTGTACCTTCGAAAACACAATCAGCGTTATCAGCCTCAAAGGCAAAAATAGTAGAACCTGACTTGATCAAGTAAAAAAGAAAAGCTAAGCACACACATTATTTTTTCATATTTCTTCAGTGCTGTGAGGTGGAAAGACCTTTTGTTTCTGCTTTGTTGTTTAGTTTCCTTTTAAAAATTCATCTACTAAACAAGGCAAATGAGAATCAAATTGCATGCTTAATGTCATATAGTTTGGATGTGTGTAGCTGGAATTCAAACCCCTATCTGTATGAATCTAAACTATTTTCACTCTCGTATGCTTCAGAATCAAAACCAAAGGTCTGCTTAGAAAGTCTTCAGACATAATAGAAAGAAATAGAATAGGACTTGGTATTTCTCAGGTATCTACTTGCCCCAGACTATGGACTAAGTGCTGAACAGAAAGACCAGTAGGACAGAGTACTTGCTTTCAGTGGGCTCAAATAATAAGTTAGAAGCAATTATCCACTTAACAATCCTTCAGAGTAGATGTAAAACAAAACAAAACAAGATAAAAAAAAAAAACCCTTGTACATTTTAGAAAAATGTGGCTCAGAGGCTAAATAATTTCCCCAAAGTCACCCAAGAGTCTGTTTCATTAGACATTGCTGGCTCATTTTGCAAAACCAAATCCAATGGATAAAGACCAAACATTATATTTGACGTTTCTATTTTGAAAAATGAAGTACTTACTGGAGCAGGCAATGGATGGAAAAATCTGGTGATTACTTATCTCTGTATGATTCATTGTGACCCTCCTCCCTGCCCTTTGTGTTGACAGTATTTTGCTATACCCTTTAATTTTTCTTAAGTAGATTCTGAAAGGAAAAATAACTTACAATTTATTTTCACATGACTAAACATTTTCCTGTTTAAGGAATTGCATAGTCTTGTTTTAAAAACAGCCAGAGTTGGGGAAAAAACCTAAATAAATGGAAATTACAGTCATATGATGAGTTGTTTTCATTTAAGAAATAGTACTAGGGATTTTGTTTATTTGTTACTTATTTTGATGTTCACACTTCCATCTGCTAGTGAAAAAATATACAAATAATTGAAAAACAAAGAATTTCAGGATGGACTACTGTGTTCTGATACTTTTGCAGATTTGACAAATTAACACTACTACAGCCTAAATATTTTGTAAATAATTATAAGCCTTTATTATTTTTCTGTTAGTTTGAAAATTAAAATACACCATCAGTTAAGTCTGCTTTCCTGTTGAAAGACATATAATTTAAATTTGCTTTCACAAAGAAATATATAAATATGTTTAGAAATATGATTTTATACTTTTTATAATTTTTATTTTTGAAAAATTGTACTATATGAAAATGTTTATTGTAAAAAAATTAGAAGATATAGATGAGTATTTCAAGAAAAAAATTGAGAGTAACTTAAAATCACACATCACTTTATGGTCAATATCCAACTATTTTTATGTCTATATTTCTGATTTCTATTTTTCTTGCATCTCTAATATTTATTTATATACACATTACCCTTTTAAAATTGTAATGTAGTTTATATACATTATATGCACTTGTGTTGTCTGTCTGGGTGTGCCCAGTTCTAGGGGCTTTGATATGCTTTGGATATTTGTCTCCTCCAAATCTCATGTTGAAATATAAATTCCAGTGTTGAGATGGGGCGTGGTAGAAGTTTGGGTCAAAGGGACAGATCCCTCATGGATGACTTGAGGTCTCCCCATGGTAATGAGTTCCCTAGCTGCTCTATCAGTTTACATGAGAACTGACTGTTTAAAGAGGCTAGCACTTCCACCCTCTCTTGCTTCCTATCTCACCATGTGACATGCCTGCTCCTCTCCATCTTCCATCGTGATTGTAGCATCCTGAAGTTTCACCAGAAGCATATGACGGTGGCATGCTTCTTGCACAACCTGCAGAACCATGAGCCAAATAAACCTCTTTTCTTTATAAATTACCCATCAAATATTTTTAAAGCAAGGCAAAATGGACTAATACAGGCTTTGTGTTTTGAATTTTTGTGTAAAAATATAGTTAAAGGAATTCTTACTCTTTCCTGTTTGAGAAACCTAGGATTTGCTGCCAACCAGAGAGATAAACAGATACACAGATAGCATTTGTGTTTCTTTTTGTGTGAGCTGTATTAGAAAGTCATAAACAAATACAGTTACATTTTCCTAAATACAATTTATAAATAAAATTTATTGTGGTTACCTGAAAATTATAGAGAAAAATACACATTTGTGAACTAGACATATTCATCCATCGGCTATACAAAATATATATATGAAAATGCCTGGACATACAACCTTTGATGGAATGGAGGATAGCTCATCTTGATATATGTTTTGACTCATTTATTAAGCTAGGTTTGTGGAATTGGACTAGTGACATTTTTATTTTCTTTTGTAAAAAGAGAAATTTATACAAACATTGGAGTTTTCTTATAGCTCCAAATAATAGCTTTTTGTGACTCAACAATTTAATATGTAATTAGATTAAAATATAACCTAAGTATAAGTGAAACTATTCACTATATATGCGTTCACTTGATTCACTATATATGTTGTATTAAAAGAAATTGTACAGCATTTACAGAAAACTACAGTTCTTTTAAGTTGCTCAATAATAAAGACTATCACTTCAAAAAAGTTTTTACCTTATGTTTGTTAGTAAATTTTTGCATATTTCACATGATTATAATGAAGAAATGTCTCATCTTCAAAAATGTCCAATAAATTTACTTTAAAATTCTATTTTGTTTTTTCATTTCTGAAAGCTATTCAGAGCCATAAACTCTACTACAGATGTTGAGAATAGTCAATATTAAGAAAAGGTAGAATGTTTGAAAAAGACTTGGACAATTTAATTTAATGAAAATATCAATATACTTTTTGAATTATGCATCAATAAGTTTGCTTTTTATGGAAAATAACTTTCAAAAATGTCAAATTTTCACTGTAAAACTGGAATATAACAAACATTTCAAACATTTATTTTAAATATATTTTTATATTTACATAAATATTTACTTAAAATGTTTCATTTTCCCAAATAAGTACTGTATTATAAGATAAGGAAAAGGATAAAGAGTTCTAAGGTGATGAATTACTAAAGTATTTAGATGCATAACAGATATTCTGATTCCTATTTACCTTTTTTTAGAGCTTTGCCTCTGGGAATATTTTGACTTGAAAGCATTTTCTGAGAAAAGATGTTGTATTGATGGTGAAACTCAGAGAAAGATGCACTTTAATAAAAACAGCTTCTCTACAACTTTATTAAAATGTGTTGAAGATTGTACAGTATAAAAGTAAAGACAGAAACTTTACTGAAAAGTGAGCCAGATTATTCAAAATGAACATTTTTCTCTAAATATTTTCAATTATTAGAAAGCCATATAGAAATCTGAATGCCCTAATGTATATTTATTTGAAATAATTACATGAGCCAACTAAATAAACATACCTTTATTGATTTCAGTTAATTTTTATCTTCAAGATAAAATGTAGCATCTATGATTAAAACATATTCATTCACTTGATTTTTATATAACACTTTTTTAATTTTAATAATGTGGAGTGCAATTCAGAGTCAGGTATGCAAATGGTTATATGTAGGAACCCTTGTTGATGAGGTGTGCCCCCTCTCCCCTGGCAATTTCCCATTACTGCCAATCCCTTTCTTACAGTATAGTGATAATTGATCAAGGTCTGCTTATGAGTGAGAACGTGTGATACTCAGTTCTTTATTATTGTGATAGATCACTCATTATTATAGCTAAGTCCATCCAAGTTGCTGTGACATTCATAATTTTGTCCTTCTTTGTGACTGCGTAATATTCCATTGTGTGTATGTACCACATTTTTTAAAGTCCAGTCTACTTGTGATGGGCAGCATGGTTGGTTTCATGTTGTTGCTATTGTGAATAATACTGCAATAAACATGTGTGTGCAGATGTCTTTTTCATAGAGTGAACTGAGTTTCTCCAGTTATAGTCCCAGTGGTGTGATTAAGAGGTCATATGGAAGATCAATTTTTAGATCTTTTAGTAATCACCAAACTGTTTTCCACAAAGGTTGTACTGGTTTATACTTCCTTCAACAGTGTAGAAGTGTTCTCTTTTCCCCATATCCTCTCCAGCATCTGTTGTTTTTTGAGTTATTGATGATGGCCATCCTGACTGGAGTTAGGTGGTATCACAGTGTGGTTTTAAATTGCATTTCTTTGATGCCTAGTGAGGCGGAGCATTTTTTCATGTATCTGTTGTCTGCTTCTATGTCTTCTTTTGAGAAGTGTCTATTCATATCTGTTGCCCACTAAGTAATAGGGATATTTGTTTTTTCTTTTGGGCATGTTTGAGTTCCTTGTAGATCCTTGATATTAGGTCTTTGTCAGATAGGCGTTGGCAAATATTTTTTCCCAATTTGTGGGCTGTTTCCCCACTCTCTTGATGGTTTCTTTTGCTATGCAAATGCTTTTTAGCTTAATGAGGTCTCACTTGTCTATCTAATTTCTTATGACAGGGGTATTTAGGGTTTTGAACAGGAATTGGTTTCTACTTCTAATTTCCATAATCTCCTGCATTTTTTAGGGTTCTTATAGTTTGAGGCTTTATGTTTAGGCCTTTGATACATTTAGAGTTGATTTTTGTGTATGGTGATAGGTAAGGGTCTTGTTTTAATCTTCTGCATGTGGTTGTCAGTTTTCCCAGCACCATTTACTGAATAGGTTCTCCTTTCCCCAGTGGTTATTGGAGGCTTTGTTGACTATGAGTTGGTTGAGAAATTGAGGTTTTACTTCCGGAATCTCTATCCTGTTTCATTGATCTATATGCCTGTTCTTGCACAAATACCAGGCTGTTTTGATTATTGTAGCCTTATGATAAAGTTTCAAGCCTGGAAGAGGGATACCATACACATTGTTTCTTTTGCTAAGGGTTGTTTTGGCTATTTGTGGTCGTTTATGTTTCCATATATATTTCTGTATTGTTGTTTCCAGGTCTGAGAAAAATGATACTGGTGATTTAAGGGGTATTGTGCTAAATCTGTGGATTGCCTTGGGTACGATGAACATCTTAACAATGTTGATTCTTCCAATTCATGAGCATGGAATACTATTCCATTTGATTGTGTCATCTTCGATTTCTTTGAGCAGTGTTTTGTAGTTTTTGTAGCAGTGGTCTTTCACTTCTCTGGTTAGGAAGATGTCAAGGTTTTTATTTTTGTGTGTGTGGCTATTTTGAATAGGATTATGCTTTTTTTGGGTTTCTGTTGGCTTATTGTTGGCGTATAGGAATGTGACTGTCTTTTGCACATTTATTTATACTCTAAGACATTGCCCAAATACTTTATCAGTGAAAGCAGGTTTTTGACAGATTCTCTTGGGTTTTCAAGGTATAGGATCATGTCATCTGCAAAGAGTGCTAACTTAACTACCTCTTTTCCTGTTTGGATACCTGATTCCTTCTCCTTTCTGATTGCTGTAGTTAGGACTTCCGACACTATGTAGAACAGGAGAGGTGAGAGTGGGCAACCTTGTCTTGTTCAAGTTTTCAGGGTAAATGTTTCCAATTTCTGTCTGTTTAGTAGTATGTTGACTGTGGGTTCATTTCAGTTATGACTTGATCTTTTCCCTTTCTGATTCTGTTTATTTGGACTTTTCCTTGGTCAGTCTGGCTAGGGGTCCATTAAGCTTGTTTATCCTTTCAAATAACCAGCTTTTTGTTTTGTTGATTTTTTTGTATTATATTTTTGTCTTCTATGTTCTATATTTGGGCTTTTATTTTGGTGATCTGGATTCTTCTTTTGAAGTTAGAGTTTTAGTTGTTTTGCTTTTCCAGCTTCCTTAGGTGATTTGTTGGACTGTTAACTTCCATTTTCTTCATGTGTGTTCATATAGATATTAATTCCCCTCTTCGTACTGTTTTCATGGCAGCCCAGTGTTTTTGGTAAGATGTTTCTTCTTTTTCACTTGTTTACAGGAATCTTTTAATTTCTATTTTGATTTCTGTGTTTATCCAGGAGTTGTTCAGCATTGTGTTGTTTAGTGCCCATGTCTTTGTGGAATTGTGGGGAACTTTGTTGGTGTTGATATTTATTTTTATTACACTATGGTCTGAGAATGTGCTTGACAGTATTTCAATCTTATAAAATTTGTTTATGCTTGATTTATGGCTGAGGATGTGGTCAAACTTAGAGTACTTTCCATGTGATAATGAGTATAATGTATATTCTGTGGTTGTTGGGTGGAGTGTTTTACAGGTATCTATTAAGTCTATTTGGTCAAGTGTTAAGTTGAGGTTTTGGATCTCCTTGTTGATTTTTTTCTTGATGATCTGTCTAGGGTTGTCAGTGGGGCATTTAAGCTCCAGCTGTGGTAATGCTATAGTTAATATCTTTTTTTTTTTTCTTAACAGCTGCTTAATGAAAATTGGTGCTCCTATGTTGGTGCATATATGTTTAAGATGGATATTTCTTTTTGATGGATTGAAACTTTTATCATTATGTAGTGACTTTCTATATCTTAAAAATTTTTTGATAGCTTAAAGGATATTTTTTCTGATATTGAGTACAATTTCTTCTTTCTTTTGTGTTCTGTTCACCTGAAAATTTGTTTTCCATTCTCTTCCAAGAATCTCTTGGAAACAGCATTTTGTTGCATAATGATTTTTTAAAATCCAATTTGCCATTCTTTGTATTTTCAGTGGTGCACTTAGTCCATTCACATTCAGGCTAATTATTGAAATGTGAGCTTATCCCTGTCACGTGATTCTTATAAAGTTAGTTGTTGTTGTTTGTTTATTTGTTTGTTTGTTGATTTTCTTTTGACTTTTGGGTTGACTTATATGTGTTTTCAATCTTTTCCCTGCATTCTTGGGAAGGACATTGTCATTCTTCTTTTTAGTCTTCTGTTTTTAATACTTTCTTACGTGTTTCTTGTGGAACTGTACTGGAGGTGGGGTAAACACTTAGGGACTGAATGTCTGGGAATCACTGGTGAAACAGCCCAGCTGGTTAGGAAATTTTTGGTTGAAATTGATTATCTTTGAGGGCTTTGAAGATTGGACTCCATTCTCTTCTAGCTTATAGTGTTTATGTAGATAAGTCTGCTGCTATTCTAATTGGTCTTCCCTGGTAGGTGGTCTGACCTTTCTCTCTTGCTGCCTTTAGGATTTTTCCTTTTATACTTACTCTGTGTAAGCAAATTACTATGTGTATAGGAGTTGGTCTTCTCATTTGATGTCTTGCAGGGGTTTTCTGAATCTCTTGTGTTTTAGCAATCACTTCTCTAATGAGATTAGGGAAATTTTCTTGAATAATTTCATTAAATGTTTGTTCAAGGGTGGTCTCTGCTTCTCTATCTGCTCAGGATTTTCAATTAATCTTAGATTCAGTCTCTTGATATAATCACTCATCTTTTTGAGGCTTTGTTCCATCTTTTTAAGCTTCTTTTCTATGTTTTTAATAGCTTGGATTAATTCCATATTTTGGCCCTTAAGCTCTAAGATTCTTTCTTCTACTTGGTTAATTCTGCTTTCCATGCTTTTCTGTTTGTTATTTATATCATTCACTGTATTCTTTATTGCCATCAACTCAGTTATCAACTCTTACATTCATTCCTCTTGGTTCTCCTCATTTCTATTTATTCTTTCTATTAATATCTTGATATCTGGGTTTATGGCATATGACCAGTCATTTTCAGGTCATATGCCATAACTTGTTGTTCAAGTTCCAAAGTCTGTATTCTCAGTTGCTGTCTTCCCAGAGGTCTGCATGAGACTATTATTTTTCCTTTGGTTTTTCTTCATTTGTGAAGGTTCTCCTCCCCCTTCCCCCCTTCATTAATTCTATTGTTCAGCGATGGGAGGGGATAGCTTTTAATTGTGCTTGCTCAATCCCCTAATCTTCCTTATGTAGATCCTCTAGATTTGTTCAATTTTGAAGTCAGACTGGGGTTAAGGGTGCACTTTTGTAGTTTTGAGATTTAATTAAAGAAAGAGCTATGCTTTGGGAGATGTCTGCAGATCCCTATATCCACTGACAGGTGTGTGGACCCCCTTAAACCCACTTCCCACCACCTTACAAGCTGTCTATGCAGTGGGGGTGTATGTTTGCCTCCTGAAAGCAAAAGTAGATAAGAAAAAGGAAATGTATAGAAAAAGTAAGGAGAGAAACTTAAGGAAGGTGAAGAGAGAGAAGAGGGAAAACAGATAAGCACACCAACTAACAAATAAACAAAGCTACAAATAAAGACAGGAGAAAAAACATACCAATAAACATAAAAACAAACAAAACCCCATTGATGTACTTGCCCTCAAAAATACCCATATGCAAACAGAAAATCTAAAAAACAACCAAAAACAAAGAAAGAGAAAAAGGAAGAAAAAAAATCTCTCTCTGTGGCCATTTCTGGAACTTCAGGTTCCTTTCCCAAACAGTACTGTCACTTTTGGCTGCCACTGAGCTAGGGAGTAGCTCCTGTCTTCAGCCTATCTTCTCCCCTCCACTCCCAGTGCAGGCTGATAAGATTGCTCTCAGTGTGGGTGAGATGTCCTGCAGACTGCTGTGTGGGGAGGAAGAATCAGATCCAGACTCACCTGACTTGTCTGCTACTGCCACTGGTGTCAAGTCTTCCCCTCAGATCAGATGAGACTATGCCTGTTCCAGCATTATGAGGCAGGGGGTGTCTGTATCTCCAAGTTCAATGGTCAATCCCAGAGGGGTGCAGTGATAGCCTCTGGCTCACAGGTTGGAGGTTGGACAGAGCTGGGTGGGACAATGCAGGTCTCTGCCTATCCTGCGACAGAGAAAATGGTGGCAGTCAGCCTCACCTCACTGGCAGTGGGGCTCACTTCCAGATTTCCTCCCCATTCCTTCTTTGTTCCTGCTACTAGTGCTTGGACTGCTGCTGCAGGTGATGGCATATGCCAGGTGACAGGTGCTGAGGAATAAGCTGTTTTCTTCTACCCTCTCTTGAGATCCCTGAGAACAACAGATGATCCTGTGTACTGGGGGTTCCAATCTTAGGACAGTAGTGTGTTGCAGTCACCTCTGGAGGAGAGTCCCAGGTGCTTGAACCTGAGTCTCCCCTCAGACAAACTTTCACTCACTCATCAACACACATCCACTCACCCAGTCTTTATGGACACTTGCTTTTGAAGAGACTCTCACATTCCAGTCAGTTCTGTTACCATAATCTTATTTTAAAGAAATGCCATATCTAAACTTTTATGTATACATCCACAAATCAAAGATTCTTCTTTTAACATTTACTTTAAATTTTAACAAAAGAGAAATGAATTATATTTTTAGACACTACCATCTCTTATCACCATTTACCTTGTCTGAGATTTAGAAGCAAGGAACTTCTTTGGAAAGCTTAAGTCATCTTTGCATTTAAGAATCAAATATGAAGTAAAGGCAAAGAAAAAAATGTAAAAACAGTTTCCTGTTTTGATTGAGGTTCTTCGTCACACTGAATTTCATGTACTGGGAACAAAGTTCACAGCAATCATATTACATATGATTAATGTCCCTAGAAAATATAGTTTTTTTCTACATAGACTTTTTCCTTCACCGGTTTACAGATCTTTTATTTTGTTATCTAGTTTTATCATAAATATGCTTATTTGAGTAGATCTCTATAACATGAGACATAGCTGTTTTCAATTTCTCCTCAAGCTTATCTGTTACTCTACTAATCTTTTAGCTTTCCAATTCCTGACTGTCTCATCTCTTCAGAGTTGTTATGATGCTCACAATTTAAGTTGTAGCTTTTTATTTTCAAATTTTTACATTATCTTTGTGTGTAAAATCAATTATTTCTGTTAGCTTTTAGTATTTTATTTTATCTTTTACTATTCTGAAATAATAACATATTTAGTAGCTTTTATTTATATTATTTTCAGGGTATATTCTGTCATTTTTCCTTTTAATCTTTGAAATATTCTGACTTTTAAAATAAACTTTTATTTGAGAATAAAATAACTTTCATTTTAGATTGAAAAATATAGTGCAATGAGTACAGAATGTTCACATATTTTACACATAATCTTCCCTATTGTTGACAGCTTACACAAATGTATACTTGTTATAATTAATAAGCTAATATTGACACATACATTATTATTAACTACATAATATTCAAATTTTCTTAGTTTTGTACCTAATATATTTTTTCCGTTCCAAGATTTTATTCAGGATGCCACATTATATTTAGTTGCCACTCCTTTAGACTGAGTCAGTTTCTTAGACATTAATTGTTTTTGATGACCTTGGCAGTTGTTAGTATTACCAGTGACATATTCTGTAGAATCTCCCTCAATTGGGAAATGATTTTCTTTGGGTTAGACTTAGGTTACAGGTTCTGGGGAGAAAGACCATAGGGGTAAAGTATTATTCTCATCTTTTCATATCAAGGGTTTACAAAGGGTAGGGGAAAAAAAATCAAAACAGAATTATTTTTTGGAGGACAGGCTCCTTGTAGTATAGACATCCCCACTAAGTCAGTGTTCTGGGAATCTATTGGCATCAGTTTAACAGCTACCATTGTGAGAGATTGCATTCAGCTTCAATGAATTTTTTTTGGAAATTCTTTCAAGATATTTGCCCATTTAATGATGGGTGAATTGCAAATGGGATCTGCCCACACCACACTGAGTGTTTAGCAGTTTTTGACCAAAAATAGTATGACCCCTGTGCCCCGCCCTTCCTGTTCACCCTATCTCACCCTAAGTGACTGTTTCTGGTTTCTCCAGGTGAAAAAAGTCCTCAAAAAGAAATGTTTTGCCAATGTGGAAGAGATGAAACAAAAAATGTCAGAAGCATTAAAAGACATCAGAACTGATGAGTTCAAGTGTCTCCATAAATGATTTGCATCAAATAAAGAGTACTTTGAAGGTGACTAAAGTTTAAACATGAAAGAATAAATACACTATTTGTTATAAATAAATTCTGAGTTTTTGGAGTCCTTCTTATACTACCGATAGGAATTATCACTGCTCCTGTTGACTTTGGTCACCTGACTGAGGTCTTGTTTTATACGTGTCTCAACCATAGAGTTACTCTTTGTTTTCCTATCATACTCTATACTATTGAAGGGAGTCGTGATGCTTTCAATAGGAATGGGAAGTAATGCTCTCTATCTTTGAAGATAGAATATCTCCACAAATTATTTGAATTCATCTTCATAGGAGCTTTACTTTTGCTTTTTATCAAATTTTAAAATATTTGTATATCAATATGGATTAATATGAATTTATTCATAAAATAAATATAACTATTTATAAACATAAATATTTATTTTATACTTTGAGTTCCTATCTAATACCACTTAATTTATTCTGTTTCTCAAATTGTTCCAGGTATGAACATTAGTAGCTTTTTTAGTGGGCACCTGTGTCTCTCCTATATACTTCCAATGCTGCTTTTTTGTTTTCTGGGTGTCCTTTGTTTGTTTGTGTATTCTTATACTTTCTGCCACTATAATGTGATTCAAGATCATCTGGTATATTTCCTACCAAGTTCTAGAATGAGACATTTGACCAACTCTCTATTTCCTTTTTTTAAGAATGATATTAGAAACCATAATCTGGTACTAGGTGTGGTTATTGCCACTGATGAGTCATTGCTTCTAGGTCTTTTTAGCTGAGAGAACAAGAAACTATATTGTTTTATTAACATATGTACACACACTTGCACACACAAATATATAAATATATACACACAAAAATCTATAATTTTAAAATAATTCTATTTTATTTTATTGTGTCAGGATCTCACTCTATCTCCCCGGTCAGAGTTATAACTATTTTTATAATCATCTGTATCTTTACTGAGCTAAGCATGATTTCATAGTGATGACCTAAAGTCTAATTTATTAACACAATGATTATTCTAGAATTCTCCTCTTGACGGTCTGCAACATCCTACTCTATAAGTGCAAGAGCTATTTCCCATCATTTATCTTGTTTTAATTTAATTGCTTAATTCCAGCAAACATGTATAATGATTTCAGAATTGTTAATGCATACCCATTTGGACAAGTCTTTATCAGCTACAGTACAATGCTTGTAGATGGTGCCTATAAAATTTGGTCTCACAGACTGTGTGACCTTTCAGAATCACTTAGGTTAGCACTTTGGGCAAAGTTGATCATTCCATTTGTTAGACAGAATCTCACATTCTTCAGTGTGCCCTGAGATCTCCTGATCTCCGAAATGGTTTTAATTTTTTTACATTCATGATACTTAAAAAAAATAACATTGTTTTACTCTTTGTGCTGTAAAGTTCTATAAGTTTTGAAAATCATGGTGCCTTGTTTTCACCATTACAGTTTCATGTAGAATAGATTGCATCAACCTAAAGTAATTCTACGTGATTCACATATTTACCTGTTCTGTCCTCTCCCCTGCACACCATACCCTTGGAAAATGTTGCTATTTTAAACTGTTTCTATAGTTCTGCCCTTTGAGGATGTTATGTAATTGGAATCATACAGTATATAGCTTTTTCAGATTGTCTTCTTTTGCATAGAAACATGCATTTAAGATTTATCCTTGTATTTGTAAGGCTTGATAGCTCATACCTTATTGATGAATAGTATTTCATTATATAAATGTATCATTTTATCTTTGTCCATTTGCCTCTAACAGACATATTGGTTATTTCCAGTTATTGGCAATTATGAATAAGTCTGCTATAGATATCCATTTTTAACTATTTTTGGAATCAGTTGGATATATACCTAGATGCATGATTTTTTAACTATTTTTGGAATCAGTTGGATATATACCTAGATGCATGATTGCTAGATCATATGGTAAAACTATGTTTAACTTTGTAGGAGAGCTTGTAGTTTAACACAATGCTGAATAGGAGTTTGAAATAAGATATGTTTGCCTTTTTTCCAAGGATCTCATTGGGAAAGTATCCTATCTCTGACCATTAAATATGATGTTAGCTATATTTTTTGTAATTTTTTCATTAAGTTAAAGAAATTAAACTTTATTCCTAGTTTTCCAAGTTTTTAAAAAATCATGAATAGGTGTTAAATTTTAACAATGATTTTTGTGCACAATTTTTCTTCTTTAGTATGTTGATGTGGTGGATTGCATTGATTGATATTCAAATGTTAGAACAGACTTACCCAAAATAATTCTTATTTGTTTTTCATATATACTCCTTATGCATTTTTGGATTCAATTAGCCATTATTTTATTGAGGACTTTTTTAAAAAATCAATGTTTGTGAGAATACTGGTCTGTAGTAAGGCAATATTGGCCTCACAGAAGTAGTTAGTATTCACATTTCTTCTATTTCCTGGAAAAGATTATAGAGATTGGTATTGTTATCTCTTGAGATATTTGGTAGACTTCACCAACAAAAGCACCTAGGACTAACGCTACATTTTTCAAAGGAGATTATTGATTTAAAATCTTTAATGAGTATAAGGCTATCACTTTATTTATTTTCTCTTGTGTAAGTTTTGCTAATTTGAATCTTCAGGGAAACTGTTCATTTCAGCTAAATTATAAAATTCGTGGTCATAAGTTGTCTAAAGAATTCCTTTATTATCTTTTTAAAGTTTATGGGCTAAGAAGTGATGACTTCTCTTTCATTGCCAGTATTCTTTATTCTTTTCTCTTTTTTCTGGGTTAGTCTGGCTAGCAATTTATTAATTTTGTTTTCTCAATGGATCAGAATTTTAAAGCTTTTATCAACCTCCTTCCAGTTCTTTATTTTCTTAATTTAATTTGCTCCTTTTCCCTTTCTTCCCTTTATATTTTTTGATTATATAGTGGATGGTGTCTTAGTTCTTTAGTGCTGCTGTAACAGCATACCTGAGACTGGGTAATTTTTTTTTTTAGATTGGAAAGTACAGTTTATTTAGCAAGTAAATTAGAGTGAGAGAGAAGATTCATCTCTGCAAAGTAGGGGAGGCAGCCAAAACTAGAAAACATAGCGACCATATCTCAAAGAACCATATAGGCACAACAGAGTTTAACAAAGCAGTGGCTTACAATTTAGAAACTGAATAAACTTACTGTTCACAGCTCTGGAGGCTGTGGGGTACATCAAGGAGTCAAAAAATTTGTTGTCTGGTGAAGGTGTAGGGCCTAGATAGTTATCTTGGACCTTTTTATAAGGGGATTCACCCTTTCACAGAGGTTGAGTTCTCATGACCTAGCGACCTCCTAAAGGTCTCACCTCTTAATAACATCACTTTGGGGTGTAAGTTTCAGCATAGGATTTTGGGAGGGACATGTGCATTCAAACTATAGCATATGACAAGAAACATTTCAAAAATTAAATATCGCTGAAAAGAAACATATTTTACAAAGAAAATTTATAATATATGCTCTGTATTCCTAACAACAAAACTCAATTTTAGTATCTTTTCAGAGCACCAAGCTTCACAGGCTGATTTTGTGAACAAAAATTTATTTCTGGTTTTTATACACTTTTTTAATTTTGAAGGTGTGGGGTAAAATTTAGGGTAAGATATACAAATGTCCATTATGCAGATACCGTTGTTGATGAGGTGTGTTCCCTCTCCTGGCAGATTCCTACTACAGCCAACCCGCCCACCCCACCCCCCACCCCGGCAATTTCCAACTAGTGCCAATCCTTTTCTTATACTATTATAGTAATTGTTCAAGTTATGCTTATGAGTGAGAACATGTGGTACTCAGTTCTTTGCTTCTATGATAGATCACTCAGTATTATAGACTCTCAGTCAATTCAAGTTGCTGTACTTTCATAATTTTGTCCTTTTTTGACTGTGTAATATTCCATCGTGTATATGTACCACATTTTTTAAATCCAGTTCTCTTTTCATGGGCAGCACGGTTGGTTCCATGTTTTTGTTATTGTAAATAATGCTGCAATAAATATGCATGTGCAGGTATCTTTTTTGTAGACTGATTTGAGTTCCTCTGGATATAGTCCCAGTAGGGGATCATGAGGTCACATAGAAGGTCAATTTTTTTTATCTTTTAGGAGTCACCAAACTGTTTTCCAAAAAGGTTGTACCAGTTTACACTCCCACCAACAGTGTGGAAATATTCTCTCTTCCCCACATCTTCTCCAGTACCTGTTGTTTTTTTGAGTTATTGATGAAGACCATCTGGATTGGAGTTAGGTCGTATCTCAGTGAGGTTTTAATTTGCATTTCTTTGGTGACTAGTGAGGTTGAGTATTTTTCCATTGACCCCAAAAATCTTATATTTAATTGAAATAACATTTTATTTGATTGCATCTTATTAATGAAACATAGCTATTTACAAAATAAATAAACACATGCATAGATACATACTAGAAGAACAATTGTCGATGACCCACTACATAGGTTGGTACACCACAACCACATTCAGATATTACAGTGGATGAGAGAAATCTTCCAACAAGCTGTGAGCAGCATGCCTGGTTATCACCTCAGCATCGAGGGAGACATTATCAGAGGTCAGTGCACACCTGAAGTCTTAATGGCTTGGTTTATTGTTCAGAAGACTTGAAGGAATGAGAAAGGGCAGACACAGAGTAAGCGCTCTAAGAGAATTAGCATGCTGATGGATGCAACAGAGTGGATACAAGTGCAGATTTGTTTTTGGTTTCATGGCAAAGCCTCCTTCAAAGGGGGCGCTTAAAAATTAGGTGAATAAGATGACTCATTTGTGTCAGACACCATCTGTCATCAGTGGTCACAGTACTTGTGCAATGGGTCTATGAATGGGATAGACATGGTGGCAAAGCTGGCATCTATTGATGAGGCCAGTAACATGGGGCCGCTCTTGTCAATGCTGCTTTATGTACTGACATTGCTTGACTCCATGAATGAGGCTGAGGCTTCTGTAAGCCACCACCTAGCAGAAAGTTAATCGCCTCCATCTCTACTACAGGGAAAGCAGGGTGACTTATCTTTCCTGAGATTTGGATTGTATTCTGGATATGAGTCTGTTATCTTTGCCTTCACTGCCTTCTTTGGCAGTTTTATACAAAAAAAAAAAATTCCGAATTTAAAATTGACTGGCACAGGTTTTTGCTGGCATTGTTAAGAGAAGGATTGTGTAGTGGATGGTGCGTTAGGTCTTCTGTGCTGCTGTAACACAATCCCTGAGACAGCTGTTTAGGAACTACATAAAGTTATTGCTCACTGCTCCCCAGTGAGACTGGGGAGGACAAGATCAAGGCACAAGTAGCTTAAGACAAAGAGTGTGGCAATGAATACATGACTATGAGATCTATGGATCTACTGTATAACCGAGTGGCTCTTATCCTAAATTAACAGGAAAATACCTTCTTAAGCACTGTATATTTTGAGCCAATGACTATTATGTAGTGCTGTGTTCACAACAGGCGGTTTACATGGGTTCAAGGGACAAGGGGGTATAAGGAGGGATGGAAATTCTTCTTGTCTACCCAAGTGACCAACTTGGGAACTATATAATTCTTATCCTTTGAATTTTGGGCTGAATAGGATTAGAATTCTTGGTCTTCCATCAGGTCCTCAGTAAAATTCCAATGAACTGAGCACTACAACTTTTACTTTGTCATTCTGAGTTCCTCATATCAATCAAAAAGTGGGCATAAAAAAAGGAGTTACTGTCTGAGACAAGGGATGTTTGACCGTGGTCATGGTGAGAAATGAGAGTTCTTATGACATAAAAGTATCAGTGAAGGATATGTCAGAAACTCAGGAGATTTCCAGAGGAAACTCTTGGTGCTTCCACATGTGATAATAAAAATAAGCAGCTATCTGCCATGTACTGGTAGTAGCAAGATGATCAGAACTCACATCTCATTGATGAAGGTCTAATGAGACCAACACAAAGAAGGTAGATGTATGGAAGCACTGGCTGAAAGTAAGAGGAAGAAAGATGATGAATATGAATTACGGTTTTGAGATTGTGGCTTTTAATACTAACCTCCCATTTTCAGTCTTCTTTTTTGAGATTGTGCTTGGTCACCATGCTGAAGTGCCAGTTACAGAACTTATTCATGGGGAGGACAAGAAGATCTGGCCAGTATAAAGAGTTGAGCAACACCTTTATCAGTTGTTGGACTGAGACTGCATAAAAATAGGTTTTCTTCTAGAGTAAAGTTCTCATCTTCAGGAATGTTAATACCTTCCCCAAAATATAATGCAATCATATGAATCTATAGAGTACACTGGTAAACAAAGGAATCACCTATTGGTTAAGATAAGAAATAAAGCATAGTATTGAATATACTGAATAAATATTCCAAAAATACCATGGAAGAATATTTTTGCTCAAATAATGGTTTCTATTATGTGTTATGAATTATATGATGAGATAGATAAGAACTGGCTATATATCAAACTGATGATGACTCAAATGGAATGATCGATGGTTAAAACTAGCAAATGCTTTTTAGCCTGAAATTGAGTGACTTCCAGTTAAATAAGCCTAAGTTTCCCGCCATATATTGTATTTGACTAGTCAAAATACAAGTGTGAATACTGCTTATGATCTGCTTGTCTTACTTTTAATCTATTAATTAAGCATATTCTAACCTGTAAAATATAGAATGCTTTTAGCAGCTGTGCCTCACAGGGTTTAATTTCTAAAATGACTAAATTCCAATCCACTAGTCATCCAATTAATTGGCTTTTGGTACTAATCAGATGCTCTGCAGATTTCTCTGGTTTTCACTATATTTCTAGAAACAGAATTTGTAATGTGGATTTTTATATAAGGCTACAGAAACTAGAAACCTAATCTCTACAGCAGCTGATCAAGTGAGAAAAAAAAGAGCTCAAATTTTTGTAAGTTACAACTGAATTTATTTTAAATGCTTGGCATTTTTCAAACTCTGATTGACCTCAAATATGCTTACTCTCTATGGCTATATAAATTCATTGGCAATGATGATTTTTTGAAATATTTTGGCTTTACTCTGATTTATAACACCAGACTAAGGAACCTTTTGTCAGATGTTAAATATTAGCTAACTTTAATTCTTTTATTCATTTTTGACAAAAATAAGTATAAATAGAAATTTTAGTATTTCATTCTTCATTCCAATAATTTCTCTATTAGTATATTAACAGGAACTCCGCAACAGACAGCAATGATTTAAGAAAACTATATTTGCCTAAAATAAAATTCTAAAAATAATGACTAAAAACAATGACTACAAGTGATATTATTCTATTACAATATTATATTTACTATCAAATTGTTCAATAAAATAAAATGTGCTAAGACCATAATCTATGCTGATGGACCTATAAGGAGTCTAGGTTTTTAATAAACAGTTGAAAAGCTATTAGTTTTGCTATTTTATTTAGTTTTGCTGTTTTTCAGCAATTTTGACAATAATATAGCACACATTGACAAATTTGTCATGGTAACTAAATACCAAACTGACCAGAGTTCTGGAGTTGAATTGATAATACATACAAGAAATGGCTAAAAAATATGAAGGAAATGTTTAACATATAAGATGGAGATTTATTTTGATTACTTACACATAAGAGAGAGGTTTATACTTATATACAAGTAAGTTCTCTAAGATTAAATCAAATATCTTAACAGAACCTAAAAATACTTGAGTAGATTTCTTTTTACTTTCAGAACTGAGTAGAGAAGAGTTCAGAAAAACATCTCTTTCCTACAAAACATAAAGTAGCAAGAGAAGCAAAATATTTATCTGTTGTCATGACTCTTCAGGAGGGTTTCAATTAGTGTGTCCAGATGTATTTGAGTCAAAAAATGTATTTGAGTCAAGAGAACAGGTTAATGGGTAAATGTATCTGAGATAAAGAGAAGGATCTAAAATTACATAAAGCTTTGGAGGCTTCCAGTATTTATAAGCAGGGGAGTGACATGATAAAATCTGTGACTTAGAATCACGTCTTTGGAGACCGAGTCCCACAAGGCTGTCTGATGTTTAACTCAGACTGCCTCCGTCTCAGCTATCACGCTCTACTCCAACTTCTTAGCTGCTCTATTCTTGTCACTTAAGAATTATCCCTTGAGGAAGAAGTAGGGTCAGGCTAACTTCAAAAATCTTTCTTTTCACAATTCTGGCCCCCAAAGTCCTGGTTTCTTATATGTATATAAGTGGATTCTGATCGAGCAGTTGAAAGTAATATATAAAAGAAATGGCTGAAAAAATAAAGTTTTAGCATATAAGAAGGAGAGTTTATTTAGATAATTTACATATTAGAAAAAGGTTTATACATATCAGTATCATACACATAATTTTAGAGTTTTATTCTTCATTCCAATAGTTCCTCTATTAGTATATTTGCAAGAATTCAAGAACTTCACAACAGGTAGCAGTGACTTAAATAAATAGAAATATGTCATTTGCATAAAATGAAACTAAAAAAATAACTAAAAGTAAAGATGAGAAATAGGTGAGCTGAAGAAAAATAGATGGGAAAAATAGAGACAGAAATGGGCAAGGTGGAAGAGTTAGCCTGCTGTGAAAAACAAAGTTCCTGGACTCTCAGTGAAATTTAAGAGTGGTGCACAGTAAAATTAGTTGTATCCACTTTTAGGTAAATATCACACCTCAAATATCTGTCATATGATAACATGCTAAACTTAAAAATGCATTTTCTATAAAAATAAAGTTTATTCTCCATACAAAAGTTGACTTTGTTATATACATTAGCTATTTCAACATTTAACAGAATTTTTTGTTCATTTAGTACCATGATTACATTGGAGCTCAGTCACCAAAGTGAGAGAAAAATGAGAACCTTCTTAAGGACAATCATATTTATCACCCAACAAAGCTAATTGCTGAGATGCCAGTTAGAATTTTTACTTTGGTCTACATTAGTCTCACGAATCTTACATTCTTCCATACTCTGACATAAAATAGGTCAAATGAATGTCAAGTTATGTTTTCTTAAATCTTAGATTACTTTGCTACTAATTTTAGTTGGATTTTAAAAACAAAGTTCTCATAGTTTTCATATTATTGATTCCAAAATTTAGAAGAAATCATGTTCTGTATGAGTCACCGGTCATTTGCTATTATTGCTGCTGACAATTGAGAAAAACAAGTAATCTTTGGTTTGCATATTACAGAGTCATAATTTTTATGTATCTTCAAGTACAAGATATTTCTCATCTAAAAGTTTTGTTTGACCTTATGAGGAACTAAAAAGTAATAAGAGTTGTAGCAAACTTGTATTTCCCAAAGCATCCTAAGCTTTGACTGATCTTTCTGGCAATCTTACACTTATTTTATGATCCTTTACTGTATCTTTTAGTAATTTTTGACCAAAGTGAAACTTGACACTGGTGTGAATTTGAGTGACTGCTCCCCCTACAAGATATACAAATCAAAACATTACCAAAGTATATTAAATGCTCCACTGAAAACTTCATGAATCAAACATAGGTTAAATCAACATTGAATTCTAATTCATAATGTTGTGGCTTATTTACTCCCTTTAAAAAAAACTCAAAGGATTTTGAAAAAAGAATTTAATTTAAAAAGTCTCAAATATTAAGACCTAAGAAAAAGTAGTGTTATTTTTCAAATAATATATAATTTGGAGAGGGAAGTGACAAATTCTCAGATAAAGGATTTACTTACCTAAGATCAACTAGTGTGTCAGTGTTGAGATGGAAACTATCTCGATCTGTTTCCTTGTTGTGTTCAGTTGAGCTGATTATATGGAAGGAGAAGGTTGGAGGATGAAGAAAAGAGATGAGTTCATTTCAAGCGTCAATGACACTTTTTCTGCAAGGTATCAGGCTAATCTTCTTAGACATGCAGTTAAACTGTTGAAATTTAACCCAAGATCCTAGGAGTAGCCATTGCTTGAGAGGGTATGAGACATATCAAAGTGTTAGTAATCAGGAAAAAGAAGACAGATAATGCATTTCTACAGCTTGGCAATTAAAATAAAATTATAGCAAGCATGAGTTCAAACTAAGAAAACAAAATGTTTTCAAACTCTGTAGGTCTAATTTATATCTCATTAATATAAGATACTACCATTGTATAACTAAGTATATTATTAAACATTTCAAACCAAGTTTTCTTAATTCATGAAACTTAGCATCTGGTATTTCAAGAAAAGATTGTGAAACTTTCTCAGTTACCCAGCATATGGTATAAAAATTTCTATATAATAAATCTTTCTGAAAAATATATGGTTTTGGTATTGATATAGTAAAATAGCATTTGACTTACATTATTTTATTTATCTGTTTTTATTATCTTTCTTGTGTTTATTTCCCTGCAAACCTGAGCATTCAAAAGTTACTACATTATGTTTTTTTAGATATTATGTTGAAAAACCAACAATGTGGCCCAGCAAACCTGATTGAGAGATTTTTCTGTTCTGAGGATACAGCACCATTTTCTCATTACTGAAATGTTCTCTCTGTGTCACCAAGGACTCCTTTATCCCCAACTATCTCATCTGAATTTATACCAATTTAATGCTCAGGGTATTAGAAAGAAATTCTCTAGATCACTGAGTTGTTGACACTGAACTAATTTTACCAATAAGATTTGGAGGATATCTCGCTTAAAAGGGGAAAATTCCAAATCTCCTTTTATATATAACTTCACTGCACATTCCTAGAATCCTTCGTGTTAAACAACAAAACTGATATACGGACAATCAAAGAATTTACTCAGCCATTTCTACAATTATTTATATAACTACATATTTAAAATGCAACTATTTATACAACTAAACAGTAAAGCTATAAATAACTATACTATTGTATAAGTTGTCTTTGAGCTAAAATATTCTTAAAGAGCCAAATGTTGACATATAGTCATTCATGATGTAGAATTCTTCCTGTTAGTCTCTCTAGAAATAAGCTCCCCTGTGCCTGCTGAATTTAATCACTTAGTTGAATAACAGAGGGCAGTTCTCAGGTGAGAGACATTTGGAACAAGCCAGCACAAACTGGATGAGATAAGACATTTTGAGATAAGAAAGATTAAAGCAGAAAGTTGAAAACAAGGATACATTTTTAAAGTCACTGTAAAGAATAAAAGTGTAGGAAGACTAAGATCAATGACAGAGTTGAAAAAGTGAATAACTTCAATCAAAACCACCCAAAGCATTCTATAAGCCTGACAAAATAAATTATTGAAGCCTGGCCAATTCAGATCAGAAGCATAAAAACAGTAATACATGTGTACAATAAAAAAAGATCTTTGGTGAATCCAACTGTTTTCTGATAATGCAGACATTTGCTCTACATGTCAAATGATAATAAAAATAATAAATATAAATGAAGAGAACAGTATTGGAAAAGTTAGCTATGTTCTGGTGATGACTGATTTATTTTTATTTCCAATGATGATAAAAAATACAATGAGAACTGGTTTGATTTTACTCGGAAGCAGTCTTGAAAGCATATGTCCATCATTTGAAGCTCTTCAAAGCAATTATGCAAGTTTCAGAAATTTTGCTGTTTCAGAAAAGATAAAATAGTTACAAATAATAGCATTATTTAACCCATCTTCTTAAAACACAAGCAATGGAGGCAAAAACATATAAGCGAATATATGGAGCATCAATATTTTTGAATACATTATATGAAAAACTCTGTTCGAAGAACTCTATGTGTTTAATCTTAAGGACAATAATCGCTCTCTCTTTCTCTCTCTGTCATCTACTATCTATCGATCTATTATCATCTACCTATCATATCTATCTATCCATTTATCATCTACCTATCTTCTCTATCTATCTATCTATTTCTTTATCTATCATCTTCTATCTATCATCTGCCTATCTTTTCGTCTAGGTCATCTATTCACTGCTCTTCTTCCTGTGAATCAAGCTGAGTACAAAGAGTGGGGAATAGTTCCCTGAAACTAGCAAGACTTTAATCCAAATCTGGGCTTTCTGGTTCTCCTCTTCCAGTCTGAAAGAAAAATCATATTCATTAAAAAAAATTTTTTTTTTAAATTTTAAAGATGTGGCATACAATTCAGGGTTAGGTACATAAGTTGTCATCATACTGGGTGAAGTTTGGGCCTCCCATTGTTCCTCACTTCACCTGATCTTCGTTTCTCTAATTCGTTATTCACTGAAAACTATAGCAGCAGAAGCTCAACCTGAACTTTATAGCTGTGTGTAATAAGAAAATAAATAGGAAAAAAAGATAATCAGGTGCTAAAGGAAGATCAAAATTAATTTGTACTAATTTCTTCAGTCTATACAATTTAAAACAAGTTAATCAGGATCCTGATTAGCCAGATCTTATTTTTAGTAGCCATTGTACATATGATGCCAGGAGACCAGGGGTTCTCCACCTCAGTACTACTAATATTTTGAGCCAAATAAGTATTTATGTGAGGGGCTTTCTAGCACATTGTGGGATATTTAACAGCATCCTCTAGATGCAAATAATAACCCTCCCTAGTGTGATACTCAAAGATATCTTCATATGTTGCTAATTATTACCTGTGGGGCAAAATTGTCTCTAACTGAAAATCACTGGTCTAAAATATTCATGTTTGCCACCACTTTTGAGAAGTTTGCTGGCATGTGGGAGATATTTAACTACTCAGCCTTTTGACAGAAATTCTATGTTTGACATAATCACCCATTTACAAATATCCAACTTGTAGTGACAAATCATACCTTTTAAAATGACACAATTTGTTTGGCTCGTGTAATTGAGAGTTAACTGGCTATGGTAATTAGCTCAATTCAATATGAAAAATAAAAATGAAAATACTTTCATATCTGTGGAAATTCCCTGTGAGCCTGAGAGTGATGAATAATACATACAAGATAAAACAAGCTTAGTTCCTGGACTGAGATCCAAAGAAGAGACACAGCACTATTACAGTCTTACTAATCACCAAACCCACACCATTTAAGCTTTAGGCCTTAAATAGACCAAAACATTAACTATTATGTATTAATGACAAGGAATTTAGCAGACTAGAAGCCAAGATGAAGTAGCACAAAATAATTCATTCAAAAAGGAGATAGACATGAGAGGTATTTTGACTATGAACTATTTTTTCAGAACTAATTTATATTGTGTGACAACTTAGATATTTAGAAACAGCCTTTAAAATAAGGCTTATACTCTATAATATCATTTTGCTGTTCTATTCTATGTAAGACTAATCAGACGAATCAAATGTGGTTTCTGGCCTATAAGACTTTGCTGTGTTAAAATCTTGGCTTTTTTTTTTGCATTAAAAATCTTTGTGGTTTAAATTTATATTTATATTAAAATCATTTATCACTAACATATTTAGATGATATGATGACAAGTAATTTCACAAAATTAAGAAAGAAAAAGACATTTTATTTAAAAATCAAATTAAATAATTTCTGGATAGAATTTGAACTGTTTTTTAAATAATAGCACATGGTTTCTGAGTTCTGTTTCTGCTGTCTCTAAGGTATGTGACTTTGACTGACTCACCTAATATTTTTCTGTAAATTGGGGATAATATTTGTCCTACATACTACACAGTTATTTTAGAAATCATGTTAAACGTAAAGGAAATCACATCATCAACTCTAAAACCAAATTTCTTACAGACTGTCTCCAAAATTATTCAATTGCTCCATGAAAGTGAGTTGAATTACCCTGGGTTATTGGTGATAATTCATTATTCAAGTTCAGTAGAGTCTCCAAATTAAAATGCAGAAGATATTAAAGTTCCATTCTTGTTTTGCTTAAGCATTGCTGTGGGTCATTTTAAATGAAAGACCAGAAACATTTTCAGGGAGGAGTAGTACATATTGGAACTGGTGAATAGTTCTTTTTGCTAATATAAATTAAAAACATTTTAACATTACTGTTATAATTAGGAAGGGGCTTTGGTTTGTTGTTGGTGTTTGATTATAATTACTTACAGATTACTTACAGTTTTGACAGAAGGATAAAATTGACTTGGGCATTGGGAGTTGAGAGTTGAAAAACAAAGAACAACAAATACATATATATGTATATATGTTATGTGAATATGTATGCAGACATATGTAAACACAAAAATACACACACATGTATACATATATACAGCCATGTTTGGAGGATTCAACATTATGAATGTTTCACATTTTTGGCAGAGATTTTATTTTGCATGCTGCACGATTTTACAGAGATTTAATACCATAACTTAAAATTTTTCATTTATAATTTATATAAATTTAATGGAAGAATCAAAGGATTTAGTCTTTTTGTTTTTATGGTTTTATTTTATTCTCAGGTTTGAATTATTTAATACATATAATACTGTAAGTCAGACAATTAATTCATATAATACTGGTCTTGTATGTCACGTAATTATTTGCCTATTGCTTGGGATTTAAGATTTCGGATAAAGTTTCACTTTATTTTGAACAATTTCTTCTCCCATTATGCATAGATTCTCCCAGTGCCAGAAATTGCTGATGTCTCTATGAACAGATGGTTAGTAGGAGGATTGTTGAGTGAGATATTCTGCATCTTGGTCCCAAGACTGCACAGTTGCTGTTGGAAAGGTTACAGAAATGACAACTGGTATATGAGAAGTTGCAAACCAGAAAGTGAAAATAGGCAGACAACTGTATGGAGACTATCCAAATAAAATGACGTTTTGATGAAATCTTGACATCTCTTACAGAAGAAAATGCAGCGATTGCAAGAAGTTTGGATGGTATGAAGATAATTGACGTATTGGCAACAGTTTTCTTATCTATACTTTAAGTTTCACAATTCAACTTTAGAGTGATGAATCTGTGAGAGGTTTTTTCCATGGCAGGATTTTTTAAAAACTATCCTTGGGTTAGAGATAATGGATTTATTCATTATCACTTGTATGTCTTGACCCTAGGTAAAGTAGAATGGTTTTTCCTTCATTTTCTTCCATTAGAAAGATGAAGCGGTTAAGAAAACATTAAATTATTCTCCATCACTTAATTAACTTGAGAGTATGTATCAGAAAAAAGATTATGATGAAAAAAGTGTGACACTGGGTTAAAAGTAACTATTCTAAATATAAGGAACTTAGGTTTGAGTTAGGAACACACAACACATTTCTGGAATTTCCAGTGTTCAGAAGCCTCTCTCATGTATGTGCTGTAAATAAGTCTCTCTTTCAGGTACATGAGAAACTAGTAATTTATACTCATCAGCTCTTTCAAGCAATGCGAAACAGTTATTAAATACCTATTGATCATTAATTGATTGGTTTCCTTCAGGGAGCTTTAAATGGGTATTTCAGCCTCACAAAACAGCTCCACCCACTATAAAATTAAATGGAAAGGACAATCTAACGTCTATTATGTACTTGTGTTGACAGAAACTGCTTCAGCATAACATTTTTGTTCCAGCCATTTCACTCAGTAGAATTTACAAAATTTTCCTCCTCACATAGTTTGACATCAATTTCAGTAACCGATATGCAGAATCATAGTGGAGCATGAATTGTGTGTAAGAGAGGGTTTTGTGATTAGTTTTTAAATATATTCTCTTAGACATTTTTAAGTTTAAACAAAGATGGAACAGACAGTACAGAGAGTTTTCGTTTGCCACCTCTTTCTGTATCCCCACCTCCAGTCTCTCTATTATTAACAGCTTGTGTGATTGTGGCACATTTGCTACAGCTGGTGAACCAATAATGATACATTATTATTAACTAAACTCTATAGTTTACATTAGGAGTCACTCTGTGTTATACAGTTCTATGAGTTTTAACAAATGGATAATGGCATGTATCCACCTAAAAACATCATACAGAACAATTTCACTGCTCCAAAAATACCTTGTATTCCACCTGTTAATCCATCCTCCCATCCACAACCCCTAGTAACCACTGATCTTTTTATTGTCTCAATAATATTGCTTTTTGAAAGAAAGGACTTTAATTCAGATATTTCTTAACGTTAAATGGTACTTGTTAGTAAAATATATTGCAACTTGACTAGAAATGGCACAAAGTTGAAAAATTATATATGAAGTGCATTTATTTGAAAGAATTAGCTGTGTTAAGCATTTGCTTACGATGTAAATGTGGGAGTTTGTGTAGCTAATTTGTTCTGAAAAATAAAAAATATGAACTAATGATGATATTGTAGATTTAAACTTACATTAGCAGTTTAAAAACTCATGCCTCAAATAAATGCTTTATTTTGTTAGTTATTTTTACTGATTTTTTAGTACCTCAGAAACAATTTACAACAGTAAATGCTCTTTCCAACCTAAATGCAATAATCGGTACATTTCATTTATGGTAGTTCCATTTGGAAAATCAATAGTGATCAGAGCAGAAGAGATTAGAGCCAAAGAGACAAGTGGCAGATGGTCATAAAATAGCAGCTTTAAAACACTGGATGCCCAAGGAAAGTCACAAACAATCATGGGAAGCAGAAGGAATTTGTAGATGATGAGCATGCAATGCAATTCAGTTTCAAACCCACAAATGATTGCTTCTTTTATAAACTATCTTCCAATAATTATCTGACAAATTTTAAACCTCTTAAATATTGTGCTCAGGAGAGGAAGCTATTTTTTCATTGGCAGTGATTCCAAGAATGAAATGTGGGCTAGCTGTACTCTTGCTATATAGTATATGGTGGTGTTCATTATGACTGTATTGACACTGTCCATTTTGGTATAGTACTAAACCTGTTCTAATTCAAAAATGAATTCCAGGTCTAGAAAACCCAAGTATGAAGTGAAGCACATTTTTCTTCTTTTGTGGATAATGATTTTATCATACTTAAATTACTTATTTTATTTTTATAGTGTTTAAATTTTGCGCCATTTTTTAAGAAGATAAAATCATTTATTATATTAGCAACTCAATTAGGCAACTCATAGGAAACTAATAAGTAGTTATGTCAATTATGTCAAGATCCTAGAGTTTACATAGTTCTCAATATGAAAAAGAAGCAAAATCATTATATATTGCTATGTCAAGAATTATAACTCTAAAAGTTTTGCATGTCAACTACTTTAAATTTCTCTGCTTTGTAGATGATGTATATTCATTTATTATTACATAATTAAAATAGTCTACAACTTTGTTAAGTTATAGAATATAACTTCTCATCCATTTATTTCAGAGAAAATATTACTTAAAGAGCAAAAGACATATTTGCAATATCCAGTGAAAGTTAAGACTTTTATAGTACCCTTTTCCCCAAGATGTAAATTTCAAAGGCATGGTAGTAAATATATCCTATTATATTAAACAGTGACATTTAAAAAATTTTAACATGCCATATTTTTATAAAGTAGCCATAGTATAAGTTCCACAGCATGGTAGGATAGAAAATCTACATAGAAAAGTGAATTGCAATAGGAACTGAAGGCGTTCCAAAGTCACAGTTAGAATATCGTTAGTTTGAGTTTGAATTTCTCTAATACTCTGGTTTCTCAAGACACTCAATAAAAAACAAAATTGATGTGTATATTTGGTGTGTGCCAGGGGGAGCACAATTACAAATAGTCAACTCTGAGGAAGGTGTATGAGTGTGTTGCCTGGATCTGTATCTGTGTATTTTTAAAAAGTATGTAGGAAAAATATGCAGTGATTCTCTCTTATAGATTAACATGTGATATTAATGACTTTAAAGATAGCATCAGTAAACAAATGCCCTTTTAATAAATTTCAATAGTATGAACCAATGGATAAAACAAATATAGACAGTGTTTGAATATATCAAAGTTTTCTAATCTAAAAGATGAAGTACAGATGTTCCTTGACTTACAATGGCATTATGTCTCAATAATTCCATAACAATCTGAAAATGTCATTAAGTTAAAAGTGCATATAATACACCTAACATAATGAACATCCAGCTTAGTCTAGCCTACTTTAAATGTGCTCAGAACACAAACTAGCCTACAGTTGCTCAAAATCATCCAACACAAAGTCTATTTTATAATTAAGTGCTGAATATCTCATGATATTTATTGAGTACTATATGGAGAGTGAAAAACAGAATGGGTTTATGGGCACTCACTATTGACTACACAGCTGAGAGCACACTGGGCTGAAAGGATGCCAGACTGCTGAACTAAAGTAAATTGCTGGACATTGGGGTTGTATCAGGGACAGGGTCATGCAGTGCTCTCTCTTCCAATGAGGCCCAAGAACAGCTGGTAGAGGTGCTGGGGTGTCCACACTTGGTGGTGATGTAGCAGGCATAGCATTCTCCAGGAGATATCAAATACTGGTTGTTTACCCTCATAGTGGTGTGGCTGACTGGAGCTGTGTCTTCTGTCCCTGTCCAACCTCAAGAGAGCATACCATGTCACATCCTGTTAACTCTGGGAAAGATCAAAGTTCAAACTTCATAGTAGGGTTGTTACTAAATGTGTATGACTTTTGAACACTCATAAAGTTGAAAAAAAATCTAAGTTTAACCACCATAGGTCAGAGTTGTTTATATGTTAGGATAATAAGAACACAGAGAACCAACATTCAAGGAACGTAAAAGATTTCCAGCCTCCAAACATGGAAGCTCGATTACCAGTAGTAACCTCTGAGTGAGGTGAAACAAGTAGAGATGTTTTTACATAAATAAGAGTAGTCTAACAGTCAGTTGGCCTGGACATATGTTACAAGAACTGCTGCTCAGTGCTAAAGAGTGACATATGATTAATCAAGTTTAAGCCTTGTCATGAGTCATTCTCTGTCTTTCCATAACACAATTCTATCCAAATATGCCCCTAAATACTTTAATGTACATTCTTTCAATAGTTCCAACTATTTATTGACATCGTCATTGAATTTATGGACTTGTGATTTAGGTAGTATGAATTTGGGTGATCTGTCAACAACAACAGGTGACACGAACTTGAGATACAATTTTTACTTTGTGGTTTTTGGGTGACTCATCTATGTGAATCTGTATATCAAGTCACATTAAAAAAAATATACAACTTGTTTGGGCCACATTTTTCTGGTTGCTTTGTACAATGTCCAAAAACCTCGAACGTGGGACTAGTCTGAAAGCCTGGGATCCTAGCCCTGACATAGTAAGTTTTAAAGCCGTCTTTGTTGTAACTGAGTGCTGAACAGAACTAGCTCTGCATTGCCAGCAGGGAAATGATCCAACACGTTTTCACAGCACCCTGGCAGAGGCTTTACGCACTTTGCTTGTATTACAAGATTGAGAAGCACTTTTATGAATGATGTGGTCAAGAAATCTTGAGGGATTTCACTGTATGTACGCAATAAGTAAACAAAGAAAAATCTAGTTTTGTCCTAGTTTATTGAGAAATTTTTGTCATAGGAGTTTTTCCATGTAAATATGAAATACTAATACACACCCAGGGGCTGTGGGTCGGTGTTAAGAAGAAGACCCCTGAGATATGCATGTCTGCTATTGTTGCTGTCACAAAGTTGATGTTTGGAAAATACAAATATGCTCCTGAGATCTTTAAAATCTTTTACCTGAGGAGTGTGAGATATCTGATACTAAAACCTGCATAATTTGTTCACATAGCTTTTTGCACATGTCAATTTCTCTCAATCCTTGTGCCTAAATGCTCACTGTTCACCCATGATACAAACATAGCAAAAGGACATATGCTTATGAACCTTTAATGTTATAGATTAGCAATCCCAAGACAAGGTGACATTAGCTATTTATATGTATACGTAAATCTGTCCATCTAGTGTCATAATATCTTGAGATTATATATGCATGTGTGTGTGTGTGTGTGTGTGTGTATAAAATGTCTTGAGCTGGCTGAAATGGTTATCATTTCAATGAGAAATGAAAACAAATGAGGAAGTGAAATTTTGTTGAGTAAAAATATGTTGCAAGTTTATACGGTCGGCTGGTATTCTGATTGTTTTTCCCTGGCAGGTAGTCTGATCTTTTTCTCTTGCTGCCTTTAGAATTTTTTCTTTTGTGCCTACTTTGTGTAGGCAAATTACTCTGTGTTTAGGGGTTGGTCTTCTCATTTGATGTCTTTTGGGGGTTCTCTGTATCTCTTGTGCTTGGTTGGTCACATCTCTGGTGAGATGGGGAAAGTTTTCTTGGATTACTTCCTGGAATACTTGCTCCAAGTTGTTCTCCATTTCCCCTTCTTCTTCTGGGATACCAATCAGGCATAGATTCATCCTCTTGATATAATTGCACTTCTCTTGTAGTCTTTATTCTTTCTTCCTGCATCTTTTTTCTATGTTTTTTACAGATCAAATTAATTCCATGCTCTGGTCTTCAAGTTCTGAAATTCTTTCTTCAGCTAGATTAATTCTGCTTTCCATGCTTGTCATCTGGTTATTTATTTCCTGGATGAATTTTTTTATTGCCAAGTCTCTGTTACAAGTTCTTTCAGTGTTGCATCTTTTCTTTCTGGAGTCCTAGTCACTCTTTCCAACCATTCCCTAATCCCTGTCGTATTCTGGGGGACAGTCTATGGTGAGTTCCATTCTTTGGGCACCAGAGTCTGATTTTTCAGGAGTTTTGTCTTGGTACACTTGAAATCGCCTGACTTCCTTTGGCTTGTCCTCATTTGTGACAGATAATCTCATTTTTCTCTTCAGTTCTGTTATTCAGAGTCAGTGGGAGAGGCTTTCCTTTCTGACGTTTGCTCAGACCTCTATTCTTCCCTGATCCAGGCTCTGGATTTGTTCTATTTTAATTGGATGGTGGATGGGAAGCTTTGCTGTCTCTTGTAGTTTTCATATTTGAATAAAGTTGGGGGTGAGGCGCTAGGAATCAGATACCATATGCAAATTAAAATGTTCACTTATTGTGGTAAATGTTCCCTGAGACCCATTCCCCACTACCACTCTATATGATGATACAAAGCAGAAACCAATGCAAAAGCAGTTGAACACATACACACACTCCAAAACAAACAAAACAATAAAATGAAACAAAACAATCAACAATGAAAAGACCCCCAAGAAAACTAAACACACTCATACATGCCTAGCACAGAGTGAATAGAGAAGAAAAACAGAAAGACCGAAGATGGGGGGAAGGGATTCAATGGAACCCTCACACATCTATTGACATTCCCCTTAAACTATAAAAAAAGAATATAAAAAAGACCCAGAAGAACAAAAGAACAAAAACCAACAACCACCTCAAAATTGAAAGATGAACACTCAACCATTCACATACACACAAAAACAGACAGTGACAAAAGAATAAAGAAACAGAGAAAGAAAATGAAAATAATTTAAAAAAAATTTTGGGGGTTGGATGCACATACACATTCATGCACAAGGGAAAAATATTTTTTAAATAGATAAACTAACAAGAAAACAGTCAAAAAATTTTTTTAATTAAAAAATAATTGAAAATTTAAAAAAACAAAAACAAAAACAAACAAACAAAAAGACCTGCCCTCTTGTGGCAGGCTCTGTAATTGTTCCTCTAATGGAGTTTCTCCTGCAGAGCCACCTCTATCACTATCTCCACAGGGTCCAAAGCAGGGAAGGAGGAGGGGCAGTGGAGGTGGGTGGGCCTGAAGGCCTCCCCTCCCACTCTCGTATGGTCAGGGAGATCTCTGGGGGGGAGGTATGGGACTGTCTCTTCCTTAGGTATGTCCTCTCAGGATAGCCAGGCCTATCCTGGAATGGAGCTCTCCTATTGGGACTGATGTCCAGGCTCCATCTGGGTTGTCCCTCTCAGTGTGGCCCAGCTGTGTGGATCTGACATTTAGAGGATTGCTGGGAAGGAGGGGGTTTGAGTCAGCCCTGGACTCACCACTGATCTCTTTGGAGTTCTTCCTCCTCCTTTTCTGGCCACACCCTTTGTCTCACAGCTGAATCAGGGTAAGGGGTGGATCGCCTGGAACTCAGCACTTGTCAGGTCCCTCTCAAGTTTGTGCTCTCAGGATATTCCCTTTGGCCACGATCAAGACCTGAGTAGTTGATCTACCAGTCACAGAGATGAGATCTGTTGGTCCACAACGAGCAAGTCAGAGCCCTTCCTTGCCCCGCCTTCAATATGGTGGTGGGGTGCCTCTCTTGTCCTCTTCCGTGGGAACTTGCCTCTGGACTCTGTCTGCAACCCCTTCCAGCACCCTGCAAAGTGCTAAGTGATGAGGCAAAGCCTGGAGCAGTCTGTCTCCTGCTTTAATGGTGAGGGAGCACCTGGGCTAATAGTGTCTCCCTGCCGCTTTTTCCAAAGGAATCCTCTGTTTTGAAAAAACAATGGTGCTACGCTTCTGGGACCCAGGAAAAGCCATGGACAATGTAGAGAAGTTGCAGCACCTGCTGTTGCACAAGGGGCCTGGCCACCTGCTCATGAGCCCCACTTAGAGTTTCTCCCAGAGTTTTCTTGCCTGGGAAGGTTTGCTGATTTAAAAAAAAAAAAAAGAAAGAAAGAAAAGAAAGAGAAAATGGCGCTTGGCTTCTGTGTCCTGGGAATCACTAGAGTCCAAGCCCAGATGCTGTGGCACTAGCTGCTGCACCAGGAGATGCCTGGCCACTAGCTCCCTAGCCTTCACTCCGGGAAATATCTTAAAGTTGAACAAAAATAATGTAATCCTTGTGCCTAGAAGGAGATCCCAAAGTCATTAGTAATTTGGTACTGAAAAGCACTATAGCTGATCACAAACTTCTGTGAGCGAAATTAATCTACCTAGTCTACAGTCAGCTTGGGAGGGTGCAGGGCAGATGTGACTTCCGGGGATGTTTCTTAACCCACCCTAAAGAGACTGAATGAGAACCTGAAGAGTTTAAGTATTAAAAATTTTAAAAGCGTGTTATATCACAAGATTACAGCCATAGTGATAGTCCAAAGAGAAAAGAAAAAACCTTGCTTTTTGTAACAACATGGGGGGTGGCTAATTGAATTTGGTCTTTCTTCCTTCCTCTGTTGTTTAAAAGAGAAAATTCTTTTGGATAAGGCTATATGATTTCTACATGGATGGCCAGGACCAAAAGGCCGGCACTTGTGTTGATTAAGACATTATTTGGGTTCCAGTGCCCTAATATTTACCTGGGGGGTTGTTGGGGTGATGTTGAGCCAGTGCCAGGCAGTTTAGCCGATTTGCAGGCCTCCATAAGTGGCCACCATTTTTGGGTCAAGTGTTTTCTCCTCTCTTCAGAAGAAAGTGCACCTGCTTCCCAATGGTTTTCTGACCTGCACAGTGGACAAGGTCCAGGAGGTTAAGGACTTTTTTGGGGGGTAACTATGCTTCTAGTGCCCCCACAGACTGTACCCATAAGCAATAGGCATCATCCCCTTAGCAGGTTTGTTCTTACCAGGTGTCTGATGGGCAGTTGGAGTTTTGTCACTAATGGTGACTGCCAATTGGGGTGTCTCTTTCGCCCTCTGGTTCTGCTGCCCTCCATGTTGACACTGCTTCTTAATGTTTTGGTTGGAAAAAACCTTAAAAGCTCATTTTTAATAGGTTATACATATGAAACTTTATAACCATTTCTCTGTAACAATCTGATGCAAAGCCCTTTAGAGTGAACAGACCACATGGGTGTGTAATGAACTGTCCCTACTTATTTATAATTATGAACAGGCAGTTTTTAATAGTTGTTAAAACAGTTATTAACAGTTGTTAAAAACTCTTATGAATTACTAAATAGTAGTCTTGTAAGGTGTGGACAATTAGGTAAGAGTGCTCACACAAAGTACCCAGTATTTTATCTGTCCGGCAGGAGAAGTACTAGGCTTAGTAAAAGTGACTTAACCAGGTGGGAATGGCCAGTTCCCAAACCTTATTATGTCATGCAGGGTCTTTAGCATATAAAGCCTTACCTTTCTCATAAGAGGGTGCTAGTTAGGCACAACAGGCGATTTAACGTTTTGCTTATAAAATACAATTTCAGCGAGCCTGATATAACAAATTGGTGTTATTTAGCACTAATGTTAACACATGGTAAGGTTGGAAGTAAAATTTTACTAGAGCACTTTCAAGTTTGGTTAGAAAAGTAGATTAAAATTACAATTGACCTTTTTGTAGTTATTTAACAGGATTAATTTACATGAATCCTTTACTTTTGCCTGGGAAGAAGGTTGATATAGTGCCAGTTTAGATATAACTTGAGAGAGATTTATTATAAAAATACAACAAACAAGAATTTTAATATCCTTTTGTCACAGTCACCTCCTTGAGAAGAGACCTGTTAAGCCATGTGGAAACCCGAATGGGTGTCATAAAGTACATGTAGGGGTGGTAACTTGCTGCAGCTCGTGGGGCTGCCTGCAGGGGGTTATCAAGCAGTGGGGGAAGGGATGAGAAAGTTGGAGCCTGGGGTCAGGTGCCGTGGCCTTTGGAACTGGCTCCTTCTCTGAAGGTAAAAGAGAAAAGAGACTAGAGGCCAGGGTTAGGCATCATGGTCATAGATACCACCCCCTCCTCCACAGGTAAGGGTGGAGGGCAAGAAGGAAGAGAAGGAAGAGAAACTGACAGACAGTGGAGTAGTAAAAGCAGATTACAAGAGAGACAGAAGTTAAACCAGCTGGGTCAGCATTTGAGTTGTTAGAGAGAAAGCAGGAATTGGAGTTGTAAAAGGAATAGGAGACTATGAAGGGGGTGAAAAATCTTTTGAGGGAGGCATGGCTCAGTTAGTAGGATAGGTATCCTGATGAACCTATGGACAATGGGGTTTGGGGAGCCAACACAGAAATATGTCAAGAGGAACAGACGTGTTGGTGGAGAGCTAACTTATAAAAGACCTGAATATATGAGATTTCAAGGCATCTGTCATTTCCTTTTAAGTACAAATCAAGCTGCAGAAGGGTGTTAGGAGGTAGGGAGCCACTTTTTGGCCAGGTTTTGTCATTCCCAGCTTATATTGTGGAATTTTCCCATACTAGTCCACCAGATGAAAAGGTTAACTGTGACAAGGTGGGCTGGAGCCGGTGCCGGGCTGCAAAGCAGTAATAAAAGGAAACAGGGATACATTTGGGATGGCTGTTGGTTTCATGGATTTGTTTCTGGGCCTTACCCATCCAGATTCCCTCTGGGTGCCCACAACAGGTTAAAAGGAATCAGTACAAAGGATGTGAGTCACCAGAGAGAGAGCATCCTCCCGTCCCTGGGCCCACTGGAGCTCACAGGACGCTATGCTCCACCATGTCTCGGAAGACCTGGTACCAGAACTTTCGGCAAGGAGAATGCTATGAGGTACTCTCAAGATGGGACCAGGAAAAGCCCAAGAGACCCAGAAAGTCATCCAAACCAAAGCCAAGGGGGGACCCAAGAGCGCACATCCAAATATGTTGGCGTGTGGATGATAAATGAGGGATGACTCACTGGAGACACAGGAAGACGTATCATAACTGTTGGGGTTTCAAGGTTCTTAGTGGAGTTATTCCACCAACCAGAGGGGAAAAGATAAAGAAACCAAGCACTTTGTCTCCCACCCGTATGGATGCTGGCCATCCAAACTTTCCTTCGGGGACCTTCTTGCCTCCCTAGTGAGTTGCCCTAGGCAGAGACCATCAGTTGTCTTCCAAGATCCAGCTCAGTAGATGGGGAAACTTGGAAATCTTGGCTAGAAGGAAGTAAAGAGTTAACCTTAGTTTCTCGCCCTGTTGGGCCACAGCGGTCTGATGTTTTGCCCTGGGACCTTCTAGCACGCTGAAGTGTAGCCTCAGTCAGAGTTTTCAGTTGCCACCAGGTTCAAACACAGTCCACAGAGGGTCACCAGTTAGTAACTAAGAAAGAGAGAGAGAGAGATCTCAGATATCTCAGTGGGACCTCCAAAAATGTTAGGGTATGGACAGTGTGAGGTGGATGGAGAGATGGTGAGGGGAGGGGAGGTACAGCACCGGTAACCCAGAAATCTAAGTCAAGCAAAGATTTGCAGCACACAAAGAGGCAAAGAAAGAAAAGTTTATTTAAAAGTAAATTTTTATTTTATTTTTTTAATTTTTGAGTTGGAGTTTCACTCTGTCGCCCAGACTGGAGTGCAGTGGCCGCTCCCAGCCACCGCAGCCTTGACCAGCTGGGCTCCGGCGATCCTTCCGCCTCAGCTTTCCAAGTAGCTGAAATTACAGGCACGCGCTACCATACCTGGCTGATTTTTTGATTTATTGTAGAAATGAGGTCTCGCCAAGTTGCCCAGGCAGGTTTCGAACCCTCAGGCTCAGGCAATCCACTCACCTCAGCCTCCCAAAGGTGCGGGATCACAGGCTGAGCCGCTGAGCCCGGCTTAAAAGTAAATTATAAAAAGAGAAGGGAGAGGGAAAATTCACCTCCCCAAGGTGAGGGAGGGGGCCAAAGTCAGGAAACATGAGCACATAGCCACACCAGAATCTAGCAAGGCAATGGCTGCTGGTTGCTTGTGGTTTAGTCCTTTTAACCATTCCCCTAAATGAGGGAAGATCATTAAGGTGCTTGGGTGGTGGTCTGCTCCACGTCATCACAAAGGGGCAGACAAGCGCAGGTACTGACTTCAGGTAATGGACAGCAGGCAAATGGGTGGGTTGATCACATGATTGCTGCCATGGTGGGGTTTATTTGTGTCACATAGGTCACAAAGGACTGGTTAGGTTAACCCTGTTGAGCGGGGTTGGGGGGGGGTTCCTGCAAGAGACTTGTTAGACATTTGCAATTCACAGACTCAGACATTTGCAACTCAAATTCCTTGACCAAAGATGGTCATGTTACTACTTTTATGACTTTGGCCAGTCAAAGGGTAATCTTTGAACTTTAGGCTTGACAAGGAACCTAAAAGTTTACCAGAGATTATTATGCTAAACCATGGATCTAAAGGTTATGCTGTCCTGGTCTTGTGTCTGGGGAAACTTGCCAAGGGAGGACGATGGGATAGGCTGCTGCTTGTCCAGTAGTAAAACGAAGGTTTTTTAATGGCTATGTTGAGGTAAAAAGAATAAACTAAGAATAAGTTAAGTTTCTTCCAGGTTTTTATAGGTACCACATTTTTCTATGGATCTTTTATGGTAAATTTTTTGAGATGTGTGTTGGTCTTTTTCATTTTTTTTAATTGATGCAAAAATTTTTACTTGGAAGGAAAGGCCATATCAATTGTCTCATTACCTTTCAAGGCTCAATGGTTTCACGATCTCTTTTATAGACAGAAATGATTCTGACTTAATTTTTTAACCGTAAGCGTGCCTGTGTCATCGTGAACTCATTGTGAAGAAAAGGGGAGTTTGGACTGCTGTCCTCAGCTTAATAGCTAGGTGTTGTGACAGCACAGAAAGACTAGACTTTTTCTTGCCCATGGCTGGAGCAGGTGTCTCCCCTTTGCTTGGTCAGACACCCTCCCTGAAAGGCCATGTTTGGGAGTAATGGCTAGGCATGATAATACAAACCAGAGTGCTTTCGCTTTAGTTGGCAGTCAAGGGAGTTGGATTACATTCCTCACTGACTACTGTGCTATCTGAAGGTTCGGCAGGACTTTACTGAGAAATAGATACACATAGAAAGGTGCAGCATAGTTTTAAATGTGATCTCACTGGCAGATATAATGCAAGGACTGCTGATAATGGGGATCTGTTTTGGGATTATTAAAGTTCTCCGAAGCAGCGCTTTTGGAAGCAGATTTAGCTTTGTGCCGACTAAAACTCCAGAACTTTTTGTTAATTTTAAACATTGAGAAAAAGAAACTGGATACTCTACTAGTTTGGGCATGTTGTGGCTCAAGTGATTAATTTGAATAAAAAAGCGAATGGAAAAGGAAAAAACAGATGTGCCTATAAAAATACCTCAAGTTCTTTTAAAAATCAATGCCACCATTTAACCATTTAACAATTATCTAACAAATTTTTTTTCTATAACTTCTGTGTGCCTGAAACTTACTATTATGCATCGGAGGGTAAAAAATTTCTTTGCCACACCACCAGACCATATGAGAAAGTTAAAAAAAAACTTGTATTTATTTCAGAGTCACCTTGCAAGTAATAATATACAGAAAGTAGAATTCTATTCTCAGTATATTTTCAAGGTAAACCAAGCAGTCATCCATGATTATTTTTCACATCTTATCTATGAGTATCAACTTGCTCTGTTTGTTTGTGCTTTTTTAAAGCAAAATATCTGCATTACAAGTACAACTGAGAGAAATGTGCATTGAAAAGCAAAAACATGTAGAAATGTCAGAAGAATCTGGAAACAAGAAACACTACCGTAGGATTTATTTGAATCATAGCATACCTTCAAAAGCTGACTGACAGGTTTAGAGTTATTTCATAATGAGTTAGGGAGGCACTGCTCTTCAACTAGGGGTAATTTATAATATTCCATAAAAAAATTTAATTTAAGAATTATTTTGGCCAGGCATGGTGGTGAAGCCTATAATCCCAGCACTTTGGGAGGCTGAGGTGAGGGGATTGCCTGAGCCCAAGAGTTTGAGAACATCCCGGGCAACTTTGCAAGGCCTCATCTCTACAATAAATCAAAAAATTAACAGGGCGTGGTAGTGCAAGCCTGTAGTTCCAGCTACTTGGACAACTGAAGCAGAAGGATTACCTGAGCCCAGCTGGTCGACACTGGGGTGATCATGAGCATGCCGTTGCACTCCAGCCTGGGCGACAGGGTGAGACTCCAACTCAACAACAACAAAAAAAGATGTTTTACTCACAAGCAGAACCCACATTTAATCTGCCCATGAATTTTGAATGGACTGTATGGACATGTTTACTACTTAGTAGTTCTTGTCCTCAGTTTCCTCACACGGTATAAGTGAAATAGAATTAACAGGTCTGTCAGCCTCCTCCAAGATTCAACACTGCGCTTGATATTCACGTGAACTCAAAATGATTCATATAAAATACACAATCTCTGCTTTCTAGTAACATACCTGGCAAACATATATTTTGCAAAAACTTAGAAATGCTGTGACTCAATATTAAAACATGGAAAGGCAAGGTCAGATGCAAAGGCAGAAGTCTAAAGTTATGTGGTTGTTGTAAAACTATTGAAATATCAGAAAATTTCTTTCAATTTCATATAAAGCTATTGAGGGTCAACATATAATTAAATTTTACTAGAAATTTCACTTTGTCCTTTCTAATAAGCATTTTCTTATCATTATTAGGTGAGAAGTGCATCATTGGTCACTGCTCTCCTATCTTTGAACGATATAGCCACCAATAAGTGTTTTCAAGGGGTTACGTCTTTTAGAATCCACTGAAATACAGCGATTCTTCATTGTTTGCGAATTTGGTATTTGCAAATTGACCTGCTTTTGAGGTCATCCAACAACAAATTCCAGTAAGCATAGAACAGAGAAAAATTTGATCTGTCCAGTGTACATATTCCCAGCTGAGGTGGGACCAGGCAGTTCTCTGTCTTTTTGTTTTAACTCTCATACTGAACATGATTGTCCTTTTTGTGGTCTTTTGGTGTTACGTGTTTTGCATTTTTGTGTTTTTTGTTGGTGATTCACTGTTTAAAGGGGCCCCTTAGTGTAGACAGCAAAGAAAAATCAATGTGTTAGACAAGGTTCCTTACAAGATATGTGCTACAGTGCTGCTGGCTGCGGTTTAATATTAATGAATCAACAATGTATGTCAGAGAAGGTGTCTTTAAACAGGTTATGTATTAATTAATTGGCAAAATATTTTGACCAAAGTCTTGAAAAACCTAACTCTGTGTCATTCCTAAGAACAATGATTCAATATTAGCTAAGTCAGTATTCTTGGAAATTTTTTAGAACACAACTAACATGAATAATGAGATCAACTACCAGAAAGAAAAGAAAATTTAAGTTAGACCACTGTGGGTGATGGATTAATATGCCTTTGTTTTTGAGGAAGCCGTGTATAGTAACAATTTTTCTTTGTTGTGTAATTTCCAACAGTCTCTTTTAGGATTCACAATAACCAAAATCAGATGCACAACACTGTATTTTTGTTCTGCATATACTTTAAGGGGTACAGTATCTAAAAATGACTTTGTGTTAATTGACATGTATGCAGAAAAAAATATTACTTCCATTTAGTATTGCAGTTTCTGTGTTTTACTCACAAAGACAACTAGCTGTAATGCAACAATTAACTCTAAAATACTTGTAAATGTTTATTTACTCATTTATTTATCTAACTGGTATCCAACACTTACTATATGCCATATACTGTTCTACTTACATAGAAAAACATCTCACAGTCAATTGACTATCAAATTGATTAAATTCCAGTTTCTGAATTTGAGAGTCATTTAGTAATAATAGAAAGCAACTAGATAGACAAAGTTCTAAATAATGAAGACTTTTGATGATGTTTAATCTAGATAATAAACTTCTACCCACCTGAAATCAGTGAAATCAGTAGTCATGGTACTACTTTTCAGAGTGATATTAGTATATACTCCAAGGGTGACATGAAAGTGAATAGTCACTTCCAAGTAAAAGACATAGATGGAGAGTCACACCTCCAGAATTTACAGTATTTCATAAATTTGTGAAATTGCACATTGGAATAGAAATAGCTAAAGCAATAAAAGTATCATTTTAAAAGATTCTGTAGTCAAGTAAAAATATCTTTGAAGATTGAACTTAGATCATTTTGAGACATATAGAATTATATTTTCCTTCCATCAATATATCATCTCCAGTAAAAGGAAGTTACCTGTTTAACATGGGCAGGCATAGACATGTGCAGGGTGAAGAAGCAGTCTAAGTGTGCTCACTTGGGGAAAAACATTAGTGAATCTGACAGAAATAATGGAAATATTATGCAGGCCACTTCTTACTCATAGTTACCAATAATGCAGTAAGGAAATACAGGTACTTAATGCCACATCAATATTCAATGATGAATATTTTGACACTGTTAGTAATTTTCTTAGGTTAACTGTATAGTTATCTATTTTGCATTCAGCATGTGGAATATTTGAATTTCCTTAAACAATAACATTTTGGCCTCTATTAGCTTTCTTGTATTAAGTTTAAATCTCATATCAAGTCTGGATCTTTGACTCTTCTAAGGCACTCCATCAATCTCACTAATCCCATGTCTTCAGTTAAAGATAGACATGCCATTACTGGTTCGACTTTGCCTAAAGACCAGCCCTCTTCTCTGAGTTTCAAACATTTCTAGAAGTCGCCCTGAAATGTCCACTTAACTGCTTCACAAATCCCTCAAAAATGAATGTGTCCAAAAAATATTTCTTCCAAATATGACCCTTCTCCTGTGCTTAGTGAAAGGTATACCCACTTACCTCATAAGAAGGAAGACACCTTTCTCTCCTTCAGCACACATCCATTCTAAAGGAACACTTGTTTATTTTATGTCATATTCATTGTTCATACCACACATCATTCTACCTCAGTGGTTTGCAGTCTGGTATCTCTGGATCCACTTGAACTCCTGTCTAAATGCTTCTCACAGCCAATATGATTTCCAATGATGGTTAAGATGAAGAGTTGACAAAAGTCACATTTTGGAATTCATCTCCAGTTACCCCATGCAAGATGTTTTTGTTTCTCCTCCAGTTCTTTATTTTCTCAAATATACAGAGCCTTGGCACTTTGATGCATTGGCTTGGTATGCTTTCTCACATCCAACCCTCATCTTTATCTCTTTTTTATCCTTCATATTTCACTTCATGTATCAGTCCTCCACAGAAAGCTTTTTCCACTTTCCTTCTGCTAGGTTAAGCTTTCCACAGTAAACTCTCATAATTATTGCTTGTAATTATATACCTAGGCATTGATTTCATTTTGTTTTATTTTATATTTTGAGGAAATATCCCTTGAGTGTACTGATGAGTTTTTTTTTTAAGTTGGCATATTTTTAAAACAACAGCGAAACAAGTGTACTCCTTTGGCAAGCATCACCAGCAATCTAAAAACATGGTGGGGCCATTAATACATCCAACAGCACAGATTGCTCTGAGATCAGAGGTTGACAGGGCTCTCTGTAAGTTAACATTGGATAACTTTTTATCTTCTAAAGCTGTGAATCTCATCCACATACTCCAGCCTTTTCATTTTATTTAAAACAACAACAATAAATTAAGTATCATTCCTTAATCATTTGTTTTCATCTTTACATCTCACCAAGTAAAAAGGCAGCCAATATTGTTAACAGTGAAAAAAAAGTTTGGTCCTGAGACATTCATAGCTTTCAATAGTGTATATTTTCAACCATTTCCTCCCCAAGAAGTAAAGAACAAAGAATAATGAAGCTTATTTCATCAATCAAAATGAAAATATGCATTCCAATGATAAAACAAACAAAACCCAGAAAAAAACAAAAAAGCTAGAAAATAACTAAACTATCTTCCCTGAGTTGTTTCAGGGACCTATTTAGAGACTATTGTCATTTTCCTCTGCTTGTTGTGTCCAGCTACTTTTGCTACTCAGTACTGCTGACTCAGATCATCTCTCAATGTAAATCAGAATTACCTAAGAAGAATTTTTAGAATTCAGATACCAAAACTTCATCTTTCTTCCAAATTAAAATTTCCAGTTAGAGCCAACAGATGTGTGATAAATAAAACAGCAAAATTTAACCACAATTTGGATGTGTAGCCATGGCAGGGAATCACTGTGCCAGATGTTCTGCATATTGGTAAATTTTACCTATTAAATGTTTTATGTACCCGAGAGATTCACAGTGCTTTGAAATATACTTAATCATTTCTTGACTAATTGACTTTCTTTTCTTTCCAAAAGTGTATAAACTGATGCAGTGATTAACAAGTAGGATTAATTTTAGATCTACCATTATAAAATAGTAGGAGTATAATAACTAATGGATGTTGGATGAAGAGTAAAGTAAAATATATATAATGTTAGTGAGTGTAGGATGCAGAAAAAGAAAAAATATACCCAAATTGAAAGGTAGTTATGAATTGTTATGAAATACTCAAGACAGTCTTTACTTTAGAGCTTTTAGCAGCAGAAGTATTTGTCTATGTGTAAATGCTTTAAATTTCCCTTAAGTGTATAGAACTCCTTAGTCAACATTTTAATGTCTGTCAGGAAAATTCTAATGGAGGTACTATTTCTGGAGTACAAAGCAAATTTAGAGAATGTCGGTTCAAATTGTCAGCAGTCTATCCTAGAGAGTAAATGAGATAACAGAGTATCTAAGGTGCACATATATGGAAAATTGGAGTGAAATGGGAAAGTAGGTACTTTTGTAAATCAGAATGTCATTAGTTGCATAAAACTGTAAAGGAAAGTGTATTGTTTCACATAACTCAGCAGTTTAAACAAATAATAAAGGACAATTTATTTATTTCCATATTTTTCCCTTGCCATTCTTAGCATGTTAGTTTTAGCTACTCAAAATCAGAAGATGCCCTTGGCAGTGACAAGGATCACATGTTCACACAACAATTAACAAAGGCAACAAAAGAGGAAGGAACCATCCTGGAAGTTTTCTTAGTATATGTTATTGACCAGAATCTTTCCATATGTCAGAATTTGATCAGAATTATAAAACTGATTCTAATTAGTGTAGATTATTTCTATTTAATTATTTGGCAATATTATTCATCTCTGAGGGACATGGTTGTTCAGTGGAAAGTGAACAAAGCAGGGTTGATTAGCAAAGATGAGGGACTGAATGACAGTTGTGCAGGTGACCATGGATTAAATGGTGACAATCAGCATAGCTAAACCGTAAGACATTCAGTAAAGATTCTGTGGTCAGCAAAGTCAGAACTAGACCACATTCAGAGACTGAGATGTTATGGAAAGTGAGCAGACGTGGATAGCTTTGATGTGAGCAAGATTCTGACCCATTGGACTTTTTACAGAGTTCAGCTAAAAAGTGAATTTTGCATGTAGTCAGAGCAGTCTGGAACTTGTGGGTCAGAGACAGAAATGGAATATAAATGACCATAAAAGAGATTGAAGAGGTGGGCTATAATGATTTGTTCTGAGTCAGCTTAAATTCCTCATGAACACTGATTGTAGTATTATCCATACTGGGTAACTAACAAAGTCTTGGAACTAGTTGAGTTGCACATGTGTTGGTTCTTACACCAATGAGTAAGAGGATATATATGTGAACTGCTACATCAACAACAAGTAAGAATTTCATTATTAGCATCACTAGTGAAATGCATTACATTGCTTTCTTGTATGAAACTGTTAGGAGTATTATGATACAACATGGTAAAGAAGTAATGAGCAACACATTGGAGGAAATCAAGAATGAAGGGATATCTCTGAAGAAGTAAAAACATTTTACAGAGTGGTTTACCTGTTGGACTGGATGAATTTTTAAAAATATATAGCTGGTAGAGTTTTTATTCTTTGTGGTGCATTTTTTGTTTTGATTTTTAATTATTTTTCTATTTAAATTGATAAAATTGTAAATATTTATGGCATACAGCAGGATGCTGTGATATCTATATTCATATATTTATGTTTTGTGGAATGCCTAAATCAAGCTAATTAACATATGCATTAACTCACCCACTTATTCTTAGTGAGGAGGACACTTAAAATTTACTCTTGTGATGTAAGTATACAATACATTTCCATTAACTATACTTGTCTCCATATTACACGATAGAATCCCTAAGCTTATTCCTCCTGTCTAATTGAAATTTTGTATCCTTTTGCCAACATTTCTTCAATTCCACCCTCGCCCCACTTTCTGGTTTTATGACTCTGCTTTTATGAGTTCAACTGTTTTAGATTCCACATATAAGTGTGATTATGCAATATTTGTCTCTTGTGCCTAACTTATTTCATTTACTATGATGTCTTCCAGGTTCATGCACATTGTTGCAAATGACAAGCCTTCCTTCTTTTTTAAAACTAAAGTGTTCCATTGTATGTCACATTTTCTCTCTCCATTCATTCATTGATAGACACAGGTTGATTCCATGTCTTGGCTATTGTGAATAAGGCCGATATATATATACAAGAGTGCAAATATTTCTTTTGGCATACTGACATCATTTTTGTTGAATATATAGTCAGTAATTGGAATGCTGGATTATATGATAGACCTTTTCATAATTTTTGAGTACCTCACCCGCTGTTTTCCATAATGGCTGTATGTATTTACATTCTCACCAACAGGGTGCAGGGTTCCCTTTGCACCGCATCCATGCCGGCACTTGTTTTCTAATATCTTTTGACTATAGTCATTTAAAAGATGTGAAGTGGTATCTCATTGTGGTTTCAATTGGCATTGTCCTGATGATTAGTGATGCTGAGTAGTTTTTTTAAATATACCTGTTGGTCATTTGTATGCCTTCTTTTGAGAAATGTCTTTTAAAGTTCCTTTTCTTATTTTTAAAATCAGGATATTTGTTTTCTTCCTAGAGCTGGATTTTGAAGTAGGAAAAAATGTTTGTGCAGCAGAAGATATAGGAAAGTATATTTTAGACAAAGAGAACAGCATGAGAAAAGACACAGAATCACAAGATGATCGAATTAATTTATTTTACAGATTGTCAGAATTAAGGTACTTACTAAGTAAACCTTCAACAGTGGGCCCTGAGTCTATCTCTGTTGGATTGATTTTCACCTGTTTAAATTACAACAGTTGCCACAAAATGATAATCATTATGAGTAAAATTACCTTGTTTTCTGAGGTGTCCTAGAATAATGTTCCCTTTTTGGCAGAATACACACATTAAAAGAGAGAGAGAGAGAGAGAGAGAGAGAGAGAGAGAGTGTGTATAAAACAGGTATACATTTTTAGATACATGATTAATATTTCCTTGGTGTTTTTCATATCATTGTTGCCTGCATGGTTTTATATATTTTAGGGCATTCTCACTAATGTTATCACTGGGAGAAGTAGGCAGGTTTAATAAACTGTTCATTATTGCATGACACGTGAGATGGAGTGAAAATGTAGATAAAAAAGGATCACATTTGCAGCTACCTCTAGAAGCAATACTAACATTATATTTCTGTGAAAAAATGTAAGGTGTTTGCAAATATCTTGTTTTTCTATAAATAGTACAGCAATTTGCTAGAAAAATTTTGTAAGGTAAACACAAAAAGATTAGTTCCCTGTCAAAAATTTAAGTAAAATGACAGATCTAGCAAGAAAATGTGAATGTTTTTCAAGGAGAATGATGTCAGGCAGACAAAAGAATACTACTACTATGAAGTAAAGCTTCAGGAATAATAACAGTGTGATATAAATGAAGAGAAATAAGCAGAGACAGGTAGAAAAGGTCTAGGAAATTGAGAAATTGAGTAAGCCGTTTCTAAAAAGAATGCTCTACAAGCAGGAGCAACAAAGAAAAAAGAATAAGTAAATAAATCTTCAGGTACAGGGTTGCATGAAAATAATCCCGAGTGATTAAATGGACTTAACATGTCTAAGGAAAATAATACACAAAATATTTATGAATCCTGACAAAGAAGAATGCATTTGAATAGCTTGACATATAGCTTATAGACATACAAGTCAATAAATAGTTCTGAGTTTATTCCCTTTGAAAATGAATTCCTAGGTAGGAATTATGTGATAGGAACTTGCATATATTTTATACATTTCATAGAAAATTTCTTTTGCACCTATTGTTTTTTGTGTGATTATTATTTGCTATTGGAAATCTAGTTAATTTGTTCTTTTGTCAGTAATGTAATACAACCTTTTTTGTCTTTTTCACTAGGAATTCTGTTTAGATTAATAACTATAGGATGAATATCCACAACGCTCATTTATAAGAAAAATCAGTCACAGATGTCCAATCCTTTATGCTATATGTGTATAAATTTGGAAGAGTTTCCCAAGAAAACAGCAAAGAGGCAATTCACTTCAAACTCCATAGACAGGGAAGGATTAGTACCACCCACCAATGATTATTAACATGCTATCAGCATATATGAAGTACTGAGTATGACTCTGGCAGTCCTGAGTAGTACAGAAGAGATTTAAAAACAATTCTTCTCTGCAGTGAACTCATAGCATATTACTTTAGCATATTACTGCTGTAAATGGCATGTTAAATTCACAGTGGCACACACGGAAATATAATGCCACTGGAGTTTAGAGAAGGGATTGCCATGTCATCATGAGAAATTTAGGAGAATCTTTTTGAGGAAACAAATCTTTATATGGTCCTTAAGAGATAGTTAGGGTTAAATGAAAGAGAAAAATAATGAATTTGCAGACAGTCCCAAGCTAAAGCAAGGCATGGAAACAATAAAAGTTCATTTCGTTATGTTGTGTTTCTCCTCCAGTTGTGGAATGACGTGATTAAGCGATTGTTCTGAGAGTAATTGCCTGAGCACAAGCAAATGAATTGTCCAGTTAGGAAATTTTTTTCTTTAAAACCCAGACCTATGATTATTAGAAGCTGGTTTAAGAGTAAGGAGGGACAGTAGATACTAATAGATAAGACATATAAAGAAAGAAAAATAGGGTATCTCTGGAAAAGTAACATCCAGTCATAGTCAATGGATCATCTTAATGAAACTGTTTTTATGTTTGTATACATATTTTATACAAAATTATATTATTAATGTATTTAGGGACCTTGTTTATTTATAATTTATGTATCTTTGATGTCTTTCTATGGCAGCATATGTAGATCTACTTCACTCTTAGGAAGTTCATTCTATGAGGCCAGGCATGGTGGCTCACGCAGGTAGTCTCAGCAGTTTGGGAGGCTGAGGTGGGTGGATTGCTTAAGCCCAGAAGTTTGAGAACAGCCTGGGTAATATAGTGGAATCTCATCTCTGCAAAAAGAAAAAAAAATCTAAAAATTAGCTGGGCATGGTAGTGTGTGCTTGTAATCCTAGCTACTCCAAATGCTGAGGTGGAAGGATCACCAGCGCCTGGGAGATTGAGGCTGCCATGAGCTGTGATCATTGTGATCACACCACTGTACTCCAGCCTGGGCGACAGTGTAAGACACCAACTCAGTGTTCCTTCTGTGGTAGAGGGCATTGTTAGTCCCAGTTCTTCTCTTCCTTCTAATAGTATTTTGGTCCACATACTTGCCATTGCCTCAGGCTGAGTAATGTGTACTTTCCTGTCTCTTGAATATGGATTTCACCAGGTGACTTACTTTGGCCAGTGAGATGTTAGATTTGATAGTAGTAGATTTGATAAAAGCAGATGATAGGACATATTTCAATATGTTATCACTGTTGTGATGACAAGGGCAAACTCCAGAGACCCATTGCCTTTTCTGCTTGATCTCAGTGAAACAAGTGCAGCAACATCACAGCTAAAGTGAATACCACAAACAACTCACAGATCCTCAGCCTGAAACAGATCTCCTAACGCAGACCAATTCAGACCTTTGAGGTGGAAATACGTTTGTTTTTGGAATTCACATAGACATTGTGCTTGTTCTAATGCAGCAATAACTGACTAATATATATATTTCTTAATATATGTATAGTATATTTATTCATTCATTCTATTGTTAGGCATACATATTGTTTACAGTTACAAACCATACTGTAATTAATACATATTTTCAAATAATTTTGTGAATGTTGGCTTGTATCACTTATAGGCTTTTATTTTTAGTCAACAGAAACTAATATGGATACCATAAGTAAAAAATATATATATAAGCAGGGCTCGGTGGCTCAGCCTATAATCCCGCACCTTTGGTAGGCTGAGGTGAATGGATTGCCTGAGCCTGCGGATTCCAGACCCGCCTGGGCAGGCGAGACCTCATCTCTACAATAAATCAAAAAATGAGCCGGGTGTGGTAGCACGCGCCTGTAGTTCCAGCTACTTGGAAGGCTGAGGCGGAAGGATCGCCGGAGCCCAACAGGTCGAGGCTGCGGTGGCCTAGAGCAGCCACTGCACTCCAGTCTGGATGACAGAGTGAGACTCCAACTCAAAAAAAAAAAAAAAGCAAATATATATATATATATGAAATGTATTGAAAGATCATAAAACCAATAAGTTACTTGGAGAAAAAGGAACAATCAAGGCAGTCTCAGATCAGGAACTAGAACAATAATATGTTGGAAAGATTTTAGACATGATAAATAAATCTACAACACCTTTTTTTTTGTCCAATTAAAGATTCATTTCTTGTAAGGACTAATCTGATTGGCTTAGCTTGGATTGAGACTCTATCAAAGTAGAAGGCATCAACAGCACTGCTAGAGGATTGGAAAATGGTCAGTCGCTTCCTTTTCCTTCACCCCTCCCCCAAAAAAGTGAAGGCTCACTAGGGTAGCTTTGTGCTGTGTTTACTTAGTTAACCTAGAACTCTGTCCCAGATTCCTCTTCCTTTTGTAAGCTTAGGAAGACAAAAATTAAGGCAGAAGCCATATATATCCTATGTTGCTTGCGCAACATACCAGGCACTGTCGCTAATCTGTGAGTTTGTCTAATATCGTGAAAAAAAAGCCAGAACAGCAGCTACCATCAGATCTCCTAATTCCACTTCTACAAACCTGGTCTAAGCTTGCTGTAGCTCTGTGGTAAAGAGTATCAGTTTCTTCCGCAGGTCAACCATGGCATGGTGTCTGGAGAAAAGAAAGAAGAGTCACAGATTCCAGTGTGTAGTCCCAGGTTCAGTTGGTCCTAGTGGGTTCCAGTTGACCTTATGGGTTTTTGCTCTTCTCAATCATCCTCTCAGTTTGTGGCCCTGATCTATAGTGACTTCAAGCTCAGTACTAAATCCAGAACTGGCAGCCCCATAAACTGCCCTATCAGTTCCCACAATTGTATCATTATGTCTAAATCCTATCATAATAATTTCCTCATTCTATATCAGTCATAGCAGTTCTAATTCTCTGATGGAATCTCCACAGTCAAACTGAACTAAATGCCTAGAGAATATTCACAGAAAAAGAGTTGATAAGTAAAAAACTTATTTTGTTTTTAGATAGACACTGCCAAAATGTCCTCCCCAAATGCTTCACCAAAATGCAATCACCAAACCTTTGTGATTAAGTTTTGAAAGAAATAGTGGAAACTCTCTCACTGTAGCGATTGCACCGATAAGGAGAAGTAATCCTTGCAAGTTAATTTCTTCTAGCATTCCCCAATTCCTGTCAAAAAATTATCATTCTCCAACCATCTCATTATGTTGTAAGCTACTTCGTGGGTGATAATAAAATCCTTTCCACTTACTACTGCCTGAGTCAGTTTCTGCATTGTGAATAAATATGTTTTATTTGATGTCTATGGGCATACTTATAACTTGCTTTAATTTAGTACACTTTGCCCATTATGTGTTATCAATTGACTTTTATATACTATTAACTACTTTCTCCAAGTCTGTCTCTTTTCAGAACTGTAACCAGTGTGTAATATGGAGACTTTTTAAAATGACAAATATTGTATTCATTTAGGATTTCTTGTTTTTTTATTTTTCATAGGAAAATATTTTCTATTCCAAAGTAGAAAATATTTTCAACAATGCTAGTAATATTTTAATATGTGACTCAGGTCATTTGTTTCTTTGCAGGCTATCTTTGAATTGTGCTTAAAATATTAGCTAAGATCCTTGACGTACTGGGAAGGTTGCATGATTTCACCACTACCTCATTCATCTTAGTCCAAGACCTTCTCAGTCATACTCTGACCTTCTCTTGCTTTCTTTAAGACTCTAAGTTCTTTTCTTCCATGATTTTTTATCGGAATAAAGTGGTTAATAGTATTCTTATTATATCTTATTATTATCTAACACCTGTACAACTTTTAAGTCTTTCTTTGGTATTATAGGATGCTTCCTCAAGGATGCCTAGATTTCCCTTCAACTGATGTCTTAGATATGAAAACAAGGATACCAGTTTTCCCTTCTAACAGCTGGCATCATTGTTCAGTTCAACGCCTGTTGATCATCTTGGTTTTACAAGCCAAGAAATACCCTCATAGGCTATGTATACAATCTGCTTCTGGGAAAATAGTGTATTATCTATTTCTAAAGTTGCCCACAAGTTGTGAACCCCTGGATGTCACTGCAGTCTAGTAGTTCTATATTCCAAGTATGCCAACCTTGCCTCTTACAATAAAATACCACTATCTGGCCTGCACTATTATAGAATCCTATTATTCTCATTGGCAGGAAGAAAGTGTATCCTACCACTAAGCCTGGTCTATGAAACACAGCCAAATTGAGTTTCCCATGAATGCTGACACTCTCCTAACTGGAGCACTTGACATCACTCCAGTGGTGAGAATGTCTTCTGGGCTATCTGGAAACAGAGTGACCTGGGAGAGTACCCAGTCTTAACTATTGAGTTCATTCTAGCATGCCCACCAGCCCCCTCTTAACAGTCTGCCAAAGCAGTTTCATCAACTGCAGATCATTTTCTACTGTACATCATCATCTCCAAACTCGAAACCACCAATTCCAGATGTCCTGCCAACATGGTGAATTCTGAGTCAGAGAGAATTGCCATCTTAATATAAAGTCTTCCCTCATCAGGTGGATGCACCTTCCTTGGTTCGGCATCCTCAAGATTCATACCTAAATATATTCTCTTGATTTCTGCAGGCAGTTATTAGCAATGCTCAGCAGTTTTTTTTCAGTTAATAATTTTTCTTCATACCAGGATCCCACTTAAGACAAACTGGAAAAGGACCCTGGTTATTAGTGTAGAAACAAGAGATAGCAGAAGCAGTCTTGATGAAGACACATGTCATCTTCTGAGGCATCCATCTCAAGTGAGGCCTTTGCTTTGTCTCCAGCCAGTGATGATGGCTGGGGTGCCCTCTCTCAGCAGGAATAGGGAATGTAACTGCTAGTCTCGAGGTTTCAGAGGACTTTACACAGTTTGAACTACTCAGGTGAATCCACTCCTAAGTCCCCAGCGAAGTTCTCAGAATATCAGTCTTTTCCAACTTCGCTGTTACATTTGTGACTTCATCATAAGCAACTTTTTTATATTATGAGTGCCTCCTTTACAATTTCATCACTCTTACAATTAATTTTCAGCTTTATTCTTAGTAGTCTGCATTTCGACAGACTCTTTAAACGCAGCTATAGAGATTTTTTGGCTTTCTTAGTACATCATGAGTTAATTGCTGTCTGAAATTGAACACTAAACATTTTTTTAAAGCTATTATAAAAGAGAACTGTCTCCACAATCATTTTAGTTACTATGGGCTCTCATCTATTTCAAGTGGTGAAGCTAGTACATGCCAGTGTTTCTCCTTTGACTTATACTTTATTGCAAAGCACCACCATTGAGAGTGTTAAGGTGAGAGATGAGGATGGGTAGGAGTATCATGTTGTGGGGATTATTCCAAGGAACTGGATGAGGGTGTGGGAGGTAAATCAGGGAATTCAAGGAAATTTGAATTCAAGGACAGAATGCTGCTGGTTACAACTGGAGTCAGTCCTTATGGGAAATCTCTAAATATTTTTGTAGAATGCACCTCAAATTTTTTCAGCAAGGAAAAAAAGAACCAAAGAAGTTTTAACTCTAACCCTGTTACTTGAGAGTTGTTTCTGAAGACATGAGCTCACCAGGTCTTCTGGCCTGCTCTGAGTCTCACCTGGACCAGCCTCTAAGGCTTGAGAAAGCCATGAGCCAAAGAGGCACAGGAGTTGAAGACAGGAAGCCACAGGTTTGTAGAAGAATGGTCTCCCAAGTTAGAGGTGCCATCAGAGGTAGAATAAGGAGATAACAATTATCATCACAGAATAAGACCATAACATAAGTAAACATCCAGAAGTTTAATTCATTTTTCCTTAGTGTTCAAGATAATGTAGTTAAAATCTTGAGATTTTCCTATAGTCAATCCACTGTGAGTTTTCATATTATATTTTATCTGTGAATAATTTTAGAGAACATTGCAGTATCGTACTAAAGATTTTTGCATGTGTGTTTTTTTAACCAACTAACTAGTTTTCTCCAATAATATATTTTATGGGTCTTAAGATTTTAGTGAATACTTCAAATATTTGGTAACTTTAATCAAAGTTAGAACATAAATACAGTTCACAAAGACCACCTAAACACCTATAGACACACGTGTCTTTGTTCTGATTGACAAATTAAATTTGAAGTATTAATTAATGGGGCATTTCCTATATATTTATGTTAATAATATAATTTAGGATCTCAGGATCTCTTATCTTTAAGAAATTTGTTATTATTATTTTTATATTTGAATCAATTATTTAGATTAATATCCTAAAGTAAATTTGTGTTGTCTCAAAAATACTTTGTTTTCTTATTCTTTGTTCATACAATATGTCTAATCTTCATCTAAAAAAAAACACTGGATGTTTTGTAAGAGTTTTCAAAGGCACATACACTTTTGAAAAATACCATGAAGATTTTAGTTGAGCTAGAGAGAATTGTTTTGTTATTAAGCATTGAAATTGATGTTAATCTGAAGTCAAAACAGAAAAGAAATGAATTCTACTAATAACTACGATGAGAGAACTTGAATTTTAAAAAAGTCAAAGAACTTATTTTAAGTATTAATAGTTGGACACAATGTTTAATATTTTTCCTTAGTAACAGTTCTATTGTTTAGCTCAGTATCATTCTGAGAATATGTGATCATTTTTGAATTATTTGAATAACCAAAATGAATGTGTTTACAGATTTAGAAATATGATAACCTTACTAATGGCAAGAACTAAAATGTGTGACTGGTTTCAACTTTAGAAAATAAAAGCTGTATGAATATAATGATTTCATATAGTCTAGCAAATTGATGCATTTTACTCATAAACTCATGGTTAGGTACATTATTGCATATATGGATTATTTTAATCATGGAGTTGAATTATATTCATATTTCTTTAAGTTTTCAAAACACCCTCTGGATAAATGAGTATGGGATTCACCACCTGCAATAGACTGTAAATTGCTAATAAACAAATAGGAAGGTTTTTATTTAAAAATTCAATCCTAAATTTACTCTGGAAGTTTAGAGTGAAATATTTTCTGAGCATTTTCTGCTCTTTCTACTAACTTTGAACTTTTATCTGTATGTTAATTTTATTTGTAATTATATGAATACAGGTACCCTTCATTTACCCAAAAGAACCAGCTCTTCAAAACACTTCTGTAAAGATGGCAGCCTGAATTCATTCATGTATTTAAAAAATTTTGTGAGATCTGCGGAGGGAGAAGGGAGAGCATGATCTTCTTAAAGTAATAGGAATACTGAGGAGAGAGAGCCATCTGTGCAAACCAAAAACTGTGCTCCAAAGAACATAGAGGGACCTGGTTTAAACAGGGGAAGTTCCTGCCTTAGTCTTCAACCATGTCTTATCATATAGAAGAAGAATTAAAACTCACTCAGTCCTAGATGGTTAAAAAAGATAAAGTCTCCGACTGGGTAGATTTTCAAGTCTGAAACTGGAAGCCCCTGAAACCAGAAGCCCTTCTCGGTTGGCCAGTGGGAGTTCTCTTGTCAAAGGGTCTTAGACCCCGTTATAGGAACCGCTTTCAGCCAGAGGTACAAACAGGATGTTTGTCTGGAGCTATTCTCTGTGAATGTGTGTCTCCATCTCTCCCTCTCCCTCTCTCTCTTTCTGTTTCTTAGAACATAAAAAGCATGTGATTGCCTTTCTCTCGTCCTCTGAGGTCACATAGTTCCTGTTTTCTTGCTTTGGGTGTCTCTGTTACCCACAAGGAGTCTATCTCCTCTAAAGAACGTCAGATCTTATTTTGTAGTTTTATTTCACAGAGGCTAATTCCAATTTCCCAATTCCCATCCAAACACTAAGCATCTTTCTAGGGTAGAAATTTTATTGTGTCTGGCAGATCAACGGTACCTCCTAGGTCTAGAGAGGTCGGGATAGAGGGTACCCATTCAAATTATTTCCCTCTTTGGTCGGAGGAGAGCCAATCTAGGGACCAGAAGTTGAGAGCTTTAGATTAAGCCTAAAAATCCCGATAACCCCATAAAGCTTGACTGAGGAGATGCATGGACTCTGAGAATACAGGTCTTCCTGCTTAGAGATTGCCATGACCCCCGTGCTTCTCATCACTCTTCTTCTTTAGTTTTGCTCTATTGGTATTTTGTCTCATAGGTAAACAGAATCATGGCCTCAGAATGAAACATAATAATTCACCACAAAGTTGTGGACTCTCAAAATGCCAGTGTGGAGCCTCTCCCCAGTGAAACAACTACTTAATTGATGAAAATTACTGGGAAACTACATCGCTCTGAAAATTATCTTCAGGAACACAGAAAATGAAGAAATGTTTACTCAAGAAGATTTACTGACTCTCCTTTAGAACCATGAACATCTGTGGCATTTGAGCTGTCACCTCCCATGCCTCCATTCCATTCCAGCAGAGTATAATGGAAGCTGTACCCTGGGTGAATGTGGCAAAAGAAACAAGAACTATGTTATCCCTACCCCGCTCCCAAGCAATGGCCTTGATTCCTTCCCAGGAGGGACAAGCTCAGACACCTCTCATACCTTTCCTTTCATGTTGTAGTGCCTTATTCCAAGAAGGCATGACTGAAAAAGAGAGGGCTGGTGCTATTGCTTCCTCTTCCAATCTGTATCTCATTCATAGGGCAAAGTGTCTACTTCAGGAGTTGCTGACTGAAAATATTTATCCCCAGTTGCTCTCACTCTAACTTGCTCAAAGGTCAAAGATTTTATGCAAGACGAGCCAAGCTGAGAACAGTGGCTAGCCCCCCCACAGAAAATTGTGGATAGGATAGTGGTGTTAAAATACAGAGCATCAGGTTGTTGTCCCTACTCTCATCTCTAGTCCAACAAACAGAGGTCCTACCTAGGAGAGGAAGCTAGCTGTAAAAATAGTTCACAGCTTACCCTAGAGGGATTGTCCTTATTTGAAATAGATCATATGGAAGTTTATGCTATAAAGTTGAGCTGAAAACAAGAAATGTCATGTTGCTAAACAATTAAGAAGAGATTGTTAGCTCCATGACACTAGTAGTGACAAGAAAAACATTAAATCAGCTAGAAGTTTAGCAGAAGGAACCAGGGAAAAGGACACGTAAGAAGAAAACTCAAGTAAGAAACCCTCAGAGACAGGCAATACTATGCATCTGTACAAGTGTTCAACTTTAATTGGATCAGACTGGGAAGGAGTTTGATACTCCTGATACCTCAGAGCATTGTCAAAAACAGCAGCATTATCAAACACCAATTAGTGGAGTCTATCAGATGGACTGAAGAAATAGACCAGTTAGAAGTTTAGTGGATATGTCAAAGCAAGTTGTGGTCTAAAAGAACCTGGCTAAAATGTCAGTCATCCCTGTTGATCAAGCAGACTGCTGACATACCCAAGGGGGCTTTCTCTGTGGAACAACATCAGAGGCTGCACAATGCAGAGGAAATAGACTTCACTGAACCAGTCCAGAAAGATACTAAATAAATTCACAAGCAAACATTAAAAACAATTATCCCTGGAGTGAAGGCATTTATAGACAGAGTTGCTACAATATAGTATCTAAAATGTCTATAATAAACAACCACAATTTCACATGCAAAAAAAAAAAAGAAAAAAGAAAAATGCAAGTTAACTCATTTACCATAAAAAAGAAAGAAAAAACAAGAAAAATTTGAAAAGGAAAAATGAAAGAATTTTAAATTCATTTTTTAAAATAAATATACTCAATGAACTAAGGTAAAGAATTAGACCAGAAGCGGTGATTCATGCCTATAATCTCAGCACTTTGGGAGGCCGAGACAGGAGGAATGTTAGAGCTTAGGAGTTCAAGACCAGCCTAGGTAACATGGTGAGACCTTGTTGCTACAAAAATTTTTTTAAAAAAATAGCACTAGTGGCATGCCCCTAGTATAGGCTTTACAAATATATAAAGGATTAGGACAGATATGAATAATTATATGCCAAAAAAGTAGATAACCTAGAAGAAACAGACACAATTCTTGAAACACATAAGTTACCAAAATTAATGCCCCCCCAAAAAAAATCTCAACAGATTTATAATAAGAGTATAAATCATCCTCAAAAAGAAAATTTCTGGAATAGATGACTGGTGAATTTTAACAAACTCTGAAAGAAGAATTACTACCAACTCTTACTGAACTCTAGCAAAGGCTAATAGTTGGGAGAGAAGCAAAAAAATATATAAATTATATGTATTCTAAAAATGTATACACATCTTAAGCATAACATTCACTCAAAAGATGTTGTTAATCAAATGAATGCTAGTGTCACCATGCGACAGGCAGTACAAAGAAAATGGTGGAAACATACTATTCGTTGTTATTGTAATTTAATTCAACTTTGAAAAGTAATACACTGATAACATCTCTTAAAATGTGTATACAATATTTGGAACTCCCTGTGTGTTGTGTTTGTATGTGTGTGCAAAACAATACAAAATGCGGAAGAAGATGAAAAATTATGATATTGGAAAATTCTTATGAAACTAAAACACAATTTCTGGTAAACACAAACTATAGTGCATTTTAAGATAGGAATAAAATGAAATCTGTTTTCAAATAATGTGATTTATAAAGTGACTATGGTTATTTTTGTGGAAAATTTATTCTTATAAAATTGGTATTCATTGCTCTGTTTCAGGTTAGACAATAAATTTATTCACATTATCAGAGGCATTTTGAAAAAAAAAACTTTCTCTCTTTGAAGTGTTATTTTATAATTAGTATTGTTATTTGGGCCTCACACATCAGAGGCATATAATTGATTTTCTTATTTATAGAAGTTATGTTTTATGAAGTTTCAGACATCACTGAATAAGTGAATAATGAATGTTAAAGACCAAATGATTTTGTCTCCCCAAATTCATGTGCTGAATCCTTCACCCTCAGTGTGTCTGCGTTTTGAGATGAAGTCTCCAAAGAAGATGTAAGGGTAAATGAGATCATTATAAGGAAGGGTCCCTGATCCAACAGGATTAGTATACTTACTCATAAGAAGGGACATCAGATGACTGCAACTTCCCATCTTTTGTGCACTTAAAGGAAAGGCTACGTGAGGACTTAGTGTGAAGGTGGCTGGCTGTCAGCCAGACTAGAATCTTCACTAGAAAACGAATCAGCTGGAACCTTGATCTTTTAGCCTTCAGAACTGTGAGAAAATGCCTGCTGTTTAAGCCACTCAGTCTATGGCCTAGCAAACCAACAACATATTGAATACACACCTAGGGAAAATATACACTCCTAAAAAACAAAGCATTCCTAGGGAAAATACAAGGGTAGGTTTCTATCAACCTCAGGTTACAGCATATTTGTCAACAAATCAATGTATGTTCTTGTTTTATGTGTGTTTCTGTTTAAATGTACCTTATTTAACATATAATGCTGAATTATGATATTTAATATATATTGTTGATTCATCAATAGTACTAACAACTCTCCCTACCTGAAGCCTAACTAGCACATGTATTTTTTCCTCCTCTATAAAGCACATTATAGCCTTCTTGCTCTCAAAAGCATTAGATTCACCACTCTACTTTAGGGCCACTTAAAATAACAAAATCACCAAGAAGCAGCACGAAAATGTAAAACTTGTGGCACTAAGACTGTGAAAAGAATACTTGGTTATGATGTGAGAACTGAAACAAGAAGTGTTGCATTTTCAACTTATGGAAACACATACACTGGGCAACTCAGACTTTGCTGCTCTGTCCATGGTTTGTACATAATCATAAAAGCTCTGTGAGTGTTGATTTGGGGCTTACAAATACATTTAAGCAATAGACAAATTAGCAAATGTGAAATATATGAATAATGAGAACCAAAAGTATTTTCATCACTTTCCTTTTAATACATAAAATATTAAAAGGTATAGAAATGAAGACACGTTACATAGAGATTTCAAAAGGAGTAACAGTGATAAGTATTCTGTCTTTGGTATATCATATTTAAAGTCTCACTTTATTATTAATTCTCTAGGTTTCTAGTGTTATGATTCTTGCAAATATGTATATTTTGTACACACAGATGTTAGAAGAAAAAATACATAATTTTTTTCATATTGCACATCTAAAATAAAATTCCTCAGAAAAAGAAATTTTTCTGGATCCACACATTAAAGTATCTGGATTATGCTTAGGTGGAGAAAATCACAATAGGAAAAACCAAACTTTTAGTAAGAATTTATGGAAAAAAGTATAAATGCTTCTATACAAAAGTCATTATTTTTTTCTCCCCAGAATACCATTATTTGCCAAATTTTGATCAAATATTACATTTCACTTTCATTTATAATGTCTACCTATTAAGGAAAATAAACATGTTTTCATTTTCACCGGTGTTAATACGTTTTAAAATTGATTGTTGAATAAATGCATGGTGTGTCTCTTTCCACTCCTATCTTGTAATACCATGGAAGTTCAAGATAACAGATGTTATCACAAAGCTTGTAGGCATTAAGTAACAATTAGTAAATATTTACAATTTAGCTAACTTTAAATTTAAAATAATAAATTTAATTATTGTGATCCATCTATAGTGTATAATAAAAACCAGCTTGACGTTATTGGTTTTTCAGAATTATATTCTGTACATAGAAGACCATCTGTTCATCTGTGTGTGAGGGTAAAGTGCATGTGTGTGTGTGTGTGTGTGTGTGTGTGTGTGTGTGAAGAGAGAGAACTAGATGTAATAGAGGACATTGAGAATTGTTAAATCCATACATGTTTTGCAAGACTGCATGTTTTGGTCAAACTATGGTTGTCTTTGGATATGGCTATTGAATGTTATATCCTTTGCTCTGCCTGACTAATTGTTAGGTTTTCATCATAGGCATATTATGAGACTTTAATTAAGTACCTAAGATAATGCCTGCACAGTTTCTTTTTAGGGTTACTCATTCAGAAAAAGAGTGCTACAGCCTCAACACTCTCACACTTGAGAAGAGAATTAACATTTAGCAGAAATCTGCAAGTTGGCTCTGTTAATCTCACAAAATTACAGAAAAATACATAAAACAGTAGGATATAGCCAGAGTCAGACCCCAAACAGACATCTCCATGTGTTAAAAGGCTGTAAATCTGCAGCAGCAGATGTATTTATATATTTGTTCTGTATTTTATTTCACCACATATGGCTGCACATTACCACTGAGCATGATTATAGGACTTCTGCTCATGTTGTTACAGTTAAGGAAGCAATGCCATTTATAAATATTTTTTCCACCCAGGTGTTCCAATTATATTTAACTTTATATATTTTTCTATGACTTTTATTTTGTCATAAAGTTAGGTCACTGGAGACATAAAATATCACAGTTGAAGAATTTCATTTTGTATCTTTTAATAGACTCAACATCAAAGAGTTTAGAGTAACATGTATTTCTATATTCTTCTAGTTATATTGAAAAGTTTTCAGAGCAGACAAAACCTTCCCTATATACACACAGCTAACTGCATGCCCTAGGGCTTTTGGCTCCTACCAACCCCAGTTCCATGTTGCTCTTGTCCTCTGTCTCTCACATTTGGAGAATTAGAAGCAGTAAAAATGTAAGAGTGAAGTCACCAGCCATTGGGTTGCCTTCAAGAGGTGGCAGTTGTCATATTTACAGTATAAAAAGCCTTCATTCTGCTTGAATAAATAGGTAGTAAGTTGTTTAAAATGATATAACATTCATTTATTCCTGTACAATGAAAATTATTGTACAGAAAATGAGTTGGATTTCTGGAAGTGTTTAATCACATTTGATAAATTTTAATTGAAAAACGTTGCAGAGGCTGTTTTATTCACATCCCCTTGGTCTGCTTTAACTGAAAAATTATCATACCATATTCTCTTTTCACATATTAGAACCATTGGCAGGATTCAGTTTTGGTAATGAACTCTTTGTAAACCTACATCAATAAATTAATAAGTTGCTGCAGACCATGGGCAGATCAAAACTGTATTTCTGGCTTCTTTCTGCACCCTTGTAGTGAAATAAAAGAACCTAAAATTTCTTAGGCCCTGTCATGTGACTTATATTAACAATTTTAATAAAATAATTTTATATTACTGAGGACAAAATATTTTGTCGTATGTCTGATATTCTAAGATAAACAGTGGATTGTGGAAATCTCAGTAAGTAGTGTACACCTTCATTCTTCAGACTGCTTTCTCTCTTGTCTTGTTCTCATGATAGAATAACACTATAAGAAAATCTGATAGTGTGAGGTGTGGTTGTTTCATGGGTTCTTGAATTCATCACAAAAAATAATTTCAGAGCAAGTTACAAAGACAGAGTTAAAGTATAATTTCTTATACTATACTATAGTGAAAAACAGGAAAACATGTTCAAGGAAGAAAGCGGGTGCCTTGAAGAAAAAACACACACTGGTCTTTAACAAGAAGCTTTATGCATTGTCTACAAACAATAGTTAAGCAATCTATTTCTTAAGCTCATATTTGTAAGCTACAAGCTTATTATCACAAGTTTCAATTCTTATCAGTTAATTTTTAAGTTTACTTGCATCACAAACAATTTTTGAGATAATGGAAAGTTACTGTCTGACTAGCTTTTTCTTAGAGAACTATGCCTCAGTGCTTCTGGTGATTTCCTGTTGCCTCTGTGGTTTTCTATACCAGTCATCCCACATTCCACAGAGTGGGCAGCTCTGGTATTCCTGGACAGCTGGACATAGCTCAAGAAGGTTGTGTTTCAATAAGAAGTGTGCCTGTACATTTGACCTCCCTTTTCCTCATTTATCTATATTGTACCTGCCTATGGAAGCGCACCCATCTATATCTATGTGCTATGCTTACTCTGCCTGCCTCAAATCCACTTAAAATTGGCCACATTCTTTCAAATTTCTCTACAGAGACATATTTTTAATTACCCTTAAAAATAGCTACAATTAAAGCTATAAGGATCCCAGATATTTTATGACTAATACCAGGTATTTTAAAAAATGGGAAATCAATTATAACACCATTTTGTAAAATATCTCCATTGCCTAAAGGTTTAAGATTAGTAAATGGTAAACAATAATGAACTTCTACGGGAACATTTTTAGTACTTCACTAAGGTTACATTCAATTCAGATTCTCTACAGCAAATAGGATTTTTCTGATTATTTTTATTAATGTTATATTACCCAGTTATAATAGCTTACCAAAATTAATAAGGAAAGATGATTGGCTATAATTGCCACAATTTATTTGTTTAAATGTTTCTATCTGACATATTTATTTAGTATTGTTTCCTATATTCTTAGTCTCGAACATACTATATTATATTTAACATTTAGTTTATTGTTACATGAAGGTACATAATTTTGCATTACTATATCTTAATAAGCTCTTAAAACCAGAAGATATAAACTATGTGCATAATTGCATGTGCTTAATTTTGTAAGTTATAAACTGACACTTAGAAAAAAACAGACAAAAATAGTGGCCATGGACTATTTCAACACAGTTATTTCATGTAATATGGAGAAATTAAAGAGTATATAAGCACTTTGAAGTATGGTTGAAAAGGTTGAACAAAATGAACCTCATGTACCTCATTTTCTTTGTCTTTTTATTTTAAAAATGTGGGTATGTACCTTATTTTTATAACAACACATGAAATATGTAAAGCACTGATTATATATTTGACTAACTAAACTTCACATAATCTTGAAAGTAAACTTTATATCAGTATGTTCTCTAATAGCAAACTAATATGACTCCAGATTATTAACAAAATTTCAATTTAAAGAGAACACTAGGAAATTTAGTCACTACTCTTAAATTACTCTTAAATTTAAAAGGGCAGTGTGAAATGATTAGTTATTCCAAAAACAAAATGAAATCAAAGTTGCAGTCAAGGGGTTCAAAAAAGAGTTTAAGAAATTAAAAAGGAGCAGGCTCAGTGGCTCAGCCTGTAATCCTAGCATCTTGGGAGGCCAGGGCGAGTGGATTGTCTGAGCTTGAGTGTTCGAGACCAACCCGGGCAACTCGGAGAGACCTCATCTCCACAATTAAAAAGAAAAAAAAATTAGCTAGGAGTGGTAGCACATTCCTGTAGTTCCACCTACTTGGAAGGCAGAGGCAGAATGATTGTGAAGCCCAGCAGGTCGATGCAGGGGTGGCCGTGAGTGTGTCACTGCACACTGTACTCCAACCTGGGAGACATAGTGAGACTCCAACTCAAAAAAAAAAAAGAAAAGAAATTAAAAAGAAGCATTCAAATTGAGACACACATGAATGAGTTTTTTCTTTTTTTCTTTTAAAGTTGTGGGGAGCAATTCAAGGTTAGGTATACAAATGTTCATTATGCAGGTACACTTGTTGATGAGGTGTGGTCCCCACTCCCCTGGCAGTTTCCCACTGCTGCCAATCCCACCCCCTACCTGGCAGTGTTCCACTACTGAATGAGTTTTTAATTATAAAAATAACCATATGAAAAATAACCCTTCTGTCACTATTATGTTTTGATAGGATATTAAATATATTATTGCCGGGCTCGGTGGCTCAGCTTGTAATCCCGCGCCTTTGGGAAGCTGAGGTGAGTGGATTACCTGAGACCGCGGGTTCGAGACCCTCCTGGGCAGGCGAGACCTCATCTCTACGGTAAATCAAAAAACCAGCCGGGCGTGGTAGCGCATGCCTGTAATCCCGGCTACTCAGAAGGCTGAGGCGGAAGGATCGCCGGAGCCCAGCAGGCGAGGCTGTGGTGACCGGGAGTGGCCACTGCACTCCAGTCTGGGCGACCGAGTGAGACTCTAAATCAAAAAAAAAAAAACAAAAATATATATATATATGATATATATATCATTGACACTTATGTAAGTTAAAAAGTATAATAAATGCAAGTAAAATGAGCATAGTAGTATCTTTAATTTTGTACAATGTTATTTAATTTTTTGCAAACTTCAAAAAATGGGAGTATAAAGGCATATGTGCTTAAACAATATATATATGTCAATCTTTGTATGTTTGTGAGTTTTATAAAAGTGATATTTTACTATACACTCTCTTAGCACTTTATGTTTTTGCACACATTTTGTGTAGCTCACAGTCATTCAATTTTACATAAGTGTAAAATCTATCTTAAAAATATATAATTCTTTTTCCTTTTTTGTGATCAACTGATTCAAAAAAATTTTTTAAATTTTAGATGTAGGGTACAATTCAGAGTTAATTATACAAATGTTCACTAAGAAGGTACCCTTGTGGATGAGTTGTGCTCCTCTCTCCTTGATAGCCTCCCTCAACTGCCAATCCCACTCCCCCTTCCCTGGCAGTTTCCCATTACTGCCAATCCCCTTCTTATAGTATTATGACAATTTTCAAAGTCCACTTATGAGTGAGATCACATGGTACTCTGTTCTTTGTTTCTGTGATAGATCACTGAGTATGATTGACTCTAAATCCATTCAAGTTGCTGCAAGTCCATGTGTTTGTCCTTCTTTAAGGCTGCATAATATTCTATTGTGTATATGTACCACATTTTTAAAATACAGTCCAGCTTCAATGGGCAGCATGGTTGGTTCCATGCTTTTGCTATTGTGAATAGAGCTGCCACAAACATGCGTGTGCAGGTATCTTTTTTGTAGAATGATTTGAGTTCCTCTGGATATTTTCCCAATAGGGGATTGCTGGGTTATATGGAAGGTCAATTTCTAGTTCTTTCAGAAATCAACACGCTTCCAAAGAGGTTGCACTAGTTTGCATTCCCACCAGCAGTGTAGAAGTGTTCCTTTTCTCTGTATTCATGCCAGCATCTGTTATTGCTTTATTAATGATGGCCTTTCTTACTGGGGTTAGGTGGTATCCCAATGTGATTTTGATTTGCATTTCTCTGATAATGAATGAGACTGAGCAATTTTTCGTGTGTCTGTTGGCTGCCTGTATATTTTCTTTTGAGAAGTGTCTATTCACGTCTTTTACCCATGTTTCACAGGACTGTTTGTTGTTTCCTTTCAGTGCATTTCAGTTCCTTGAGGATACTGTATGTTAGGCCTTTGTAAGATATACGGTTGGCAAATACATTTTCCGTTCTGTGGTCTGTCTCCCCACTCTCTTGATGGTTTCTTTTGCCTTGCAGAAGCTCATCACTTTGATGAGGTCCCACTTGTCTATCCTTATTTCTTAGGGTATGGGCATTGAAGGTTTTGATCAGGAATTGGTTGCCAGTTTCAGTTTCCATAAGGGTATCTCCTGCGTTTTCTAAGATTCTTATAGTTCGAGATTTTATGTTTAGGTATTTGATACATTTAGAGTTAATTTTTGAGTATGGGGATAGGTAGGGGTCCTGTTTCAATCTTCTGCATGTGTTCAGCCTGTTTTCCCAGCACCATTTACTGAATAAGTTCTCCTCTCCCCAGTGGTTGTTGTTGGAAGTCTGAAAGTGTGATATCTCCTGCTTTGTTTGCTAGGCTATGTGTTATTTTGGATATTTGTGGTTATTTATGTTTCCATATGAATTTCTGTATTGTCATTTCAAGGTCTGAGAAGAATGATGTTGGTAATTTAATGGGTATTGCATTGAATATGTAGATTGTCTTTGGTAGGATGGACATGTTAACAATGTTGATTCTTTCTATCCATGAGCATGGAATATTTTTCCATTTGTTTGTGTCTACTTGGATTTCTTCAATCAATGTTTTATAGTTCTCATTGTAAAATTCTTTCACCACTCTGGTTAGAAATATATTGAGGTATTTCATTTGTTTTGTGCTATTATGAATGTGATTGTGTTTTTTATTTGGTTCTCTGCCTTCTTGCTGTTGGTGTATAAGAATGCAATTGTCTTTTGTACACTTTTTATCCCGAGACTTTGCCAAAGTCCTTTATCAGTGCAAGCAGGTGTTTGACAGATTCTTTTGGATTTTCAAGGTATAGGATTGTATTGTCAGCAAAGAGGCATAACTTGACTTCCTCTTTTCATATTTGATACCCGTGATTTCCTTCTCTTCAAGCTAGGACTTCTAACACAATGTAGAACAAGAGGTGTGAGAGTGGACAGCCTTGTCTGGTTCCAATTGTCAGGGGGAATATTTCCAGTCTGTCCATTGAGCAATATGTTAACTGTGGGTTTATCATAGATGGAACTTACTACTTTGAGGTAATTTCCTTCTATACCTAGGTGTTTGAGGGTTTTTGTCAAGAAGGGATGCAGAATTTTATCAAAAGTTTTTTCTGCATCTAATCATGTGTTTCTTCTTTTTACAACTATTGATGTATTTAATCACATAGATGATCTTGTGGATGTTGAACCAGCCCTGCATCCTGGGGATGAAGACTACTTGGATATGGTGGATGATTTTTGAGATGTGCTTTTTGATCTGATTTGCAAGAATCTTGTCGAGGATTTTTGCTTCTGTTCATAAGGGACATTGACCTATAGTTCTCTTTTATTGTTGGATCTTTACCTGGTTTGGGTTTTAGTGTGCGATTAGCTTCATAAAATGATTTGGGCAGAATTCCATCTTTCTCGATTGTCTGGGATACTTTCCACAGGATTGGTGTTAGCTTCTCCTTGTACATTTTGTAGAATTGGCTGGAAAGCCATCCAGTCCAGGGTTTTTTTTATAGGTGGCTTTCTTATGGAAGAGTCAATTTCCTGGATTATTATTGGTTTATTTAGTGTCCCAATGTCTTCTTATTTCAACCTGTAAAGATTGTGTGATGTCAGAAAGTCTTCCATCACATTTAGGCTACCAAGTTTGTTTCCATATGTTGTACATAGTAATCTCTGATAATCTTTTGTATATCTTTGGGGCCAGTTATGATTTGATCATTTGTATTTCTGATTTTGTTTATTTAGGCTTTTTCCGTCTTTTTCTTGGTCATTCTGGCCAAGGGGTCCATCAATCTTGTTAATTCTTTCAAAAAACCAGCTTTTTGTTTTGTTGATATTTTCTATGATATTTTTATCTTCTATGTCCCATATTTTGGCTCTTATTTTGGTGATTTGGATTATTCTGCTAAAGTTAGGGCGTTGGCTGTCTTCTTTCTAGCTACCTTAAATGATTTGTTAGGCTCTCAACTTGTGATCTTTCCATTTTCTTAATATGTGCTCATGGAGATATAAATTCCCCTCCTAAAAATGCTTTCATGGCATCCCAGAAGTTTTGGTAAGATGTTTCTTCACTTATTTCCGGGAGTTTTTTTTGAGTTGAAGTCTCACTCTGTCGCCCAGACTGTAGTGCAGTGGCCTCTTCCGGCCGCTGCAGCCTCCACCTACTGGGCTCCCCCGATCCTTCCGCCTCAGCCTTCCGGGTAGACGGAATTACAGTCATGCACTACCATGCCTGGCTGATTTTTTTATTTTTTATTGTAGAGATGAGGTCTCGCCAAGTTGCCCAGGTGGGTCTCGAACTCTCAGGCTCAGGCAATCCACTCACCTCAGCCTCCCAAATCGCGGGATTACAGGCTGAGCCACCGAGCCCAGCTGGAATCTTTTAATTTCTACATTGATTTCAGAGTTGACCCAGTAGTTCTTCAACATCATGCTGTTTAGTGTCCATGTCTTTGATGGCTTTAGAGAAATTTTGAGGGTGTTGATAAAATATATTTTATTCCACCGTGGTCTGAGAAGGTGTGTGGCAATATTTCAGCCTTATGGAATTTGTTTATGCTTAATTTATGGTCAAGGATGTGACTGATCTTGGAGTACATTTCATGTGGCAATGAGTAGAATTTATATTCTGTGGTTGTTGGGTAGAATAATCTGTTAGGAATCTACTAAGTCCATTTGGTTGAATGTCAAGTTTAGGTTCTGAATCTCCTTGTTGATTTCTTGCCTTGATAGTCTATCTAGAGTTCTTAGCGGGATATTTGAGTCCCCTGCTATAATCGTGTTAGAGTCAATATCTTTTTAGTTTACTTAGTAGTTGCTTTATAAATTCTGGTACTCCTGTGCTGGGTGCATATATGTTTAGGATGAATATTTCTTGTTGATGAAATGAACATTTTATCATTATGTAGTGTCCTATTGTATCTTTTTATGTTTTTGATAACTTAAAGATTGTTATGTCTGAGATTAAGGTCATGACTCCTGCCTTCAGATGTAATCCATTTGCCTGGAAACTCTTCTGTCCTTTAACTTTGAGTCTGTGTGCATCCCTTGCAGTGAAATGAGTTTCCTGGATGCAACAAATAATTGTCATGGTTTCTTATCCATTATGCCATTCTGTATCTTTTCAGTGGTACATTTAGTTCATTCACATTCAGGCTGTTTATTGAAATGTGATTGTTTATCCCTGTCATGAAGCTCTTATAAAATTTTTTCTTCTTTGTTTGCTTATTTTCTTTTGGCTTTGGGGTTGATGTATGTGTGTGTTTTCAAATTTGTTGTTGTGATGTATTCTCAGCTGATTCTGTGCTCTGTTGTTCTCTTGGGTAATGTGTGGTCTTTCTTTTTTTTCTTTCTTCTGTGCTTAATATCTTTTAAAATGTCTCCTGTAGAGCTGATCTGGAAGCTGCATAATCTCTTAGGGATTGGATGTCTGGGAAGGATTTTAATTCTCCTTCTTTGATGAAGCTGAGTGTGGCTGGGTAGGAAATTCTTGGTTGAAATTGTTTATCTGTGAGGATCTCTGCTTATAGTGTTTCTGCCAATAGGATTGCTGCTATTCTGCTTAGTTTTCCCCAGTAGGTAGTCAGACTTCTCTCTGTTGCTGCCTTTAGAATTTTTTCTTTTGTGCCTACTTTGTGTAGGAGAATTACTATGTGTCTAGGAGTTGGTCTTCTTACTTGATGCCTTGTGGGGATTGTCTGTATCTCTTGAGTTTGACTGGTCGTGTGTCTGGTGGGATGGGAAAAGTTTTCCTGGATTACTTCCTGGAATACTTGCTCCAAGTTGTTCTCTATTTTCCTTTCTTCTTCAGGGATACCAATCAGGCATAGTTTTGGCCTCTAAATATAATTATACATCTCTTTTAGACTTTTTTTCTTTCTCTCTAAGTTTTCTTTCTATACTTTTTATGAATTGAGTTAATTCCATGCCCTGGTCGTCAAGTTCTGATATTCTTTCATCTGCTAGATTAATTCTGCTTTCTGTGCTTGTCATTTCATTATTTTTTTCTTGGAAGAAATTTTCTAATGCCAACATCTCTCATTGAACTGTGCATTATCTGAGATTGGTCAATATAGAATGGGTTTAGCTGAGTTTTGGTTCTAAGACTCAGGTTATTCCAGATCTATTCAACATGTCTACCATCTTCCCAAGACTAATGCATTTGCAGTGAGAGAGATTCAGGAGTTAGGCAGAAACATATAGTACCTCATACAACATAGACTTTAAATTGGCACTTCTGCCCATTTACTAACAGCTAATATAATAAGTCCCATATCCATAACTAAAATAACAAGGAGAGAAAATACATGTTGCTTATATTTGGAGGAACTATGTAATAATATAACAAAAGTCTTAGAATTTGGAAGGGGTAAAAAATTGAGAACAATAAGGAATCTATCATATTCTTATCAAATATCAGATCTTGAAAGCTAGTAAAACATTTCTCAAACATTTGTTTGAGAAAGAGAAAGACCTTTAGGGCAATGGTATAAATCATTATTTTAAATGTAACCTCTAAGAGTTATGAGCTAAGTGGCATGTATCTGTCTGAAAAACAGGATAATCGGATTTCTTTCTTTCTTTCGTTTTCTTTCTTTCTTTCTTTCTTTCTTTCTTTCTTTCTTTCTTTCTCACTCTCTCTCTCTCCCTCCCTCCTGCCCGCCCCCTCTCTCTCTCTCTCCCTCCCCCTCTCTCTCTCTCTTTCTTTCTTTCTTTTTCTTTGAGTTGGAGTCTCACTGTGACACCCAGGCTGTGTGTGTGTCTTACTCACAGCCGCTCCAGCGTCAACCTGCTGGGCTCAGGCAATCCTTCTGCCTCAACTTTCCAAGTAGCCGGAACTACAGGCTCGCGCTACCATGCCTGGTTAATTTTTCATTTATCTTGGAGAGGAGGTCTCGCCAATGTACCTGAGCTGGTCTTGAACCCTCAGACGCAGGCAATCCATTCGCCTCGGCCTCCTAAAGTGCTGGGATTTCAGACTGAGACACCACGCCCGGACAACTGGATAACTTTCAAATGTCAACAATACTTTGAGTCTCTATTACAAATAACAGAAATTGTGAAGTTTCCAAAGTTAATTTCTACATTTAAAATAATTTGCAGGCCGGGCTCGGTGGCTCAGTCTGTAATCCCAGCACTTTGGGAGACCAAGGCGAAAGGATTGCCTGAGCCCATGTGTTCGAGAACAGCCCCAGCAACTTAGCGAGACCTTGTCCCTACAATAAATCAAAAATTAGCTGGGCATGGTATCGTGCGCCTGTAGTTCCGGCCTCTTGGAAGGCTGAGGCGAAAGGATCAGTGGTGCCCCTCAGATTGACGCTGGGGTGACCAAGAACTGCACTCAAGTCTGGGTGATGGATTGAGATTCCAACTCAAAATAATAATAATAATAATAATAATAATAATTTACAATAAAATTTTACACTTATTAAATCATACATCAATGCAAGCTTTTTAGAATTAAAAGGGAAAATAAAGTTGTACTTAAAACTGTTAATAAACATTGTTTTAAATATAGATATATATAATGCAATTCTCTTGCTAGAAACAATCTTTTTTCTTCAGAAATACTTAAAGCTTATTAATAACTTTACAGGAAAAATGACAAGACAGACTATAGCTACCGAATATGGAATAGTTCCTTATTTATAAATTTTACTGGGCCGGTCTGGGTGGCTCAGCCTGTAATCCCGCGCTCTGGGAGAGCGAGGTGAGTGAATTGCCTGAGCCAGTGGGTTCGAGACCCACCTGGGCAACTTGGCGAGACCTCATCGCTACAATAAAAAAAAAAAAAATTAGCCGGGCATGGTAGTGCGCGTCTATAGTTACAGCTACTTGGAGAGCTGAAATGGAAGGATCGCTGGAGCTCAGCAGGTCGAAGCTGAGGTGGCTGGGAGCGGCCACTGCACTCCATCTGGGTGACTGAGTGAGACTCCGACTCAAAAAAAAAAAAAGTTTACTATGGGAGGCACATTTTAATCAGCATTTCAAAAAATCAAAGGAGTAAAACTTTTTTCTAGAAATACCAGAATTTCACTCTTCAAATAGAAGATTAATTAAAACATTAAGTGACTGCCCTAGTTAGAAGATAAATACCTTAAAAATATAGTTAAAGAGTAATTGCTGCTTAAGCATGAATTTTCACAAAATTATTCTTGAGGCTAAAGCAGACGATGTGTTTGCTTTTGAAAAGTTGACCTAAAAAAAAAAAGAGCATCACATGAATATGTCATCATTTAAGTACATGCTTTCAATCTAGTTTGCTTTTATTTTATTTATTTATTCTTTTTTTTTTTTTTTGAGTCGAGTCTCTTTCTGTCACCCAGTCTTGAGTGCAGTGGAATACTCACGGCCACCCCAATGTTGACCTGTTGGGCTCAGGCGATCCTTCTGCCTTAGCCTTCCAAGTAGCCAGAACCATAGACACGTGCTACCACATCAGCTAATTTTTTGATATATTGTAGAGACGAGGTCTCACCAAGTTGCCCAGGCTAGTCTCTAACTCCTAGGCTCAGGCAAACCTCTTGCCTAGGCCTCCCAAAGTGTTAGGATTACAGGTTTGAGCCACTGTACCCGGTCTTATTTTATTTTTAGAAGCAGGGGTTCTCACGATATTGCCCAGGCTGGTTTCAAACTCCTGGCCTCCAATAATCCTTCCACCTTGACCCCACCAAAGTGCTGGAATTACAGGCATGAGCCACCACACTCAGCCTCAAGCTAGGTTTTTTTTTTGTTTTTTTTTTGAGTTGGAGTCTCAGCTAGTTTTTTTTTTTGAGTTGGTGCCCAGACTGGAGTGCAGTGGCCTCTCCCGGTCACCGCAGCCTCGACCTGCTGGGCTCCGGCGATCCTTCTGCCTCAGCCTTCCAAGTACCCGGAATTACAGGTGCGCGCTATCACGCCCAGCTAATTTTTTGATTTATTGTAGAGATGAGGTCTCACCAAGTTGCCCAGGTGGGTCTCGAACCTGCGGGTTCAGGCAATCCACTCACCTCTCAAGTTAGTTTTAAAAGAAAAGTTCAACTATGGGATCCAGAGCTTTAGGAATCCATCTTCACTATAGGTAGCAATCAGTTTTTGATGAGGGTGATGTGCAATACCAATCACATCCTTCTCAAGAACTGTCAACATTCTCTCCAGTTTGCCAGAGTCTGTGCTGAAACAGTAGAGCACAAAGTCCTCCCCCACACAGTGGATCCATTCACCACAAGGAGAAAGGGTGCAACTAAGTCTCCACCATCTTTTTTACCAGAGCTAAAGCTTTTGACAATCTACCCTGGCATGTTCATGATTACCACTGTGTTTGATCTGTCGCACATCATAAAGTGCTCTGGGTTTTTAGCAAGCATGATCACACTGTTGACAGTAAAGTCTGTCCCCGCAGTGCTGCCCAGGGATTTAAAGGCATTTGAGCATTCTGTGGTCTTCATATTCCAGATCTTACTTTGCCATCAGAGAATGCACTAATAATATAATGTCCGTCTTGTGTAAATGTTGCTTATTAACAAAGGAAGAATGGCCATGAAATTCCTTCAGGATTTTCTCAGACTTAAAACCATGAATTCTAATTGTCTGGTCAAAAGAAGCACTAAAGATCTGAGTGCTATCCTTAGAAAAGCTTAGACAGGTAAGACTTTTACTATGTGCCCTCTCAGATCTCCTTAAACATTGTCCATTCTGAATTTTCCATACCCTGACTTTTCCATCTTGGGCTCCAGTTGCTAATATTTCTGTATCTCTGCTGAAACATATGCAAAGGACAGCATCATTCATCAACAAAGTTACCCTGAGACTGGTTGGTATTTAAGATCTTTCTGATTTTTCTAGTAATAAAATTCCACATCTTTGACAGCTGCTTTACCACAAAACAAATCTATAATCATACCGGGAGGAAGCTACTCCTGATGTTGTTGCCACTTAATTTCCTGTCCAAGCAATGCCATGAGACAAGACAGGCACCACACTGACTTCCCAGTTAAGGCCTGGGCAACTGCTGCTCTGCTCTTCTCTTTGCTACTTCCCTTTGGATTTGCCTCACGAGGATCAAAACAAGACCTGGCTGAGAGATTATCCAGAAGAATATACCGTTCTGGTTGTGCTTGTTTTAACATGATCATGGGGTCAGTCTGACTCAGAAGTGACCTGGCAGCAACTCGTTCACAGAGCTCTATCAATTCCAGAACAACCTGTTCATAGTCAATGAGGGTTTTATCTGGCAACTTTAGCCTAGCCTGTAAAACAGTATTCCATTAGCCACTATTAATGTCAGACACAAAACTGTTGACGCTGTTCACGGTATTCAGAGGCACAGTAGTTTCCTCCTGTAAGGTGGCTAATGCACCTTCAGGTACTGCATGATAAGACGGATCACAACCAAGGACTCAATTTCAGTCGACATGGTTGTATCTCTCCAGGTGCAGGCCCAGTTCAATCTCAGAAACAATCTTTTTAAAACTCTTGAACACTAAGTTTACAGTTCACAGCATACTGATAAGTGATGATAATGCATGTTGACTTCTAAAGTCCCAGTGAGAAGAAGGAAATAACTAGAGAACGTTGTGATATTCTCACTTTAGACGCAATGAAGGTCTTCCTCTTATCTTTACGGTTTCTATTTCTTTCCATCTCTCTCTCTCCCTTGTATGGCTCAGTTAGTTTATCCTTCTTTCAGTCTGACCACATCTTTTATTTAATCTTCCCACCATCAGTGTATTTCTCTCCCTTTCTTCTTTTTTAATTTTTTCAATGATTCTTCCTTCTATGGTCTCAATTGGTCCCACTTTTCTCTCTTCCTCTGTGTTACTTTTCCTTGATACAACTGAGTTCCTTAATTCTGTTACCTTTAAATTTGTGGATATATTCCCCTATGCACAGCAACTCACTTTCCTGGTAATACGAGTGTACAATAAGGATTGGAAACAGGGCCCAGGCCCTAGTGGACACTGTCATGGTGAGTGAGAGAACCTGGTGTTGCTCCATGGTGTTTTTTGTCCTTTCATTAACAATCCTGCTCCTCAAAGAACTTCTCTATTTCTCTGTCTTTTACACACTCTCTTTGAAAAGTTTTCTCTCTCCTTTTTTATTTTTTTTTCAGTTGGAGTCTCACTCTGTTGCCCAGACTGGAGTGCAGTGGCCACTCCCGGCTACTGCAG